>NW_018392489.1:3087-9050 GCF_900095145.1 Mus pahari | reverse complement strand
GATACAGAAAATGTGGTACATTTACACAATGGAATACTACTCAGCTATTAAAAACAATGAATTTATGAAATTCCTCGGCAAATGGATGGATCTGGAGGGTATCATCCTGAGTGAGGTAACCCAACCACAAAAGAACTCATATAATATGCACTCACTGATAACAGGATATTAGCCCTGAAACCTAGAATACTCAAGATACAATTTGTAAAACACATAAAACTGAAGAAGAAGCAAGACCAAAATGTGGACACTTCACCCCTTCTTAGAATTGGGAACAAAACTCCCATGAAAGGCGTTACAGAGACAAAGTTTGGAGCTGAGCGAAAGGATGGACCATCCAAAAACTGCCCCACCCAGAGTAATCCCATAATTACCCACCAAACGCAGACACTATTGCATACACCAGCAAGATTTTGCTGAAAGGACCGGATATAGCTGTCTCTTGTGAGGCTATGCCAGTGCCTGGCAAACACAGAAGGGACGTTCACAGTCAGCTATCTGATGGAACACAGGGCCTCCAATAGAAGAGCTAGAGAAAGTACCCAAGGAGCTGAAGGGGTCTGCAACACTATAGGTAGAAAAACAATATGAGTTAACCAGCACCCCCAGAGCTCATGTCTCTAGCTGCATATGTAGCAGAAGATGGTCTAGTCAGCCATCATTGGGAAGAGAGGACCCTTCGTCTTGCAAACTTTATATGCCCCAGTACATGGAAACACCAGGGCCAAGAAGGGGGAGTGGGTGGGTAGGTTAGCATGGTGGGGGGGGGAGGGTATAGGGAACTTTGGAGATAACATTTAAAATGTAAATGAAGTAAATACCTAATAAAAATTTGAAAAAAAAAAAAACATATGTGGTCACTTTGTACTGTGCTCCTGATAACCAAACATGTAAGGGAGAAATGCACGAGACAGAGAGCCAAGAATAGTTTGTGCATTATGAAGAAGGGCAAAATTGGATATTCAGGTCTGGCAAAGAACAGCATGATGTAAAGCTGGTGATGCTTCTTGAGGCCATGGTTATGCCCTGGCTCATGCTGCCACTGAAAGCCAGGTCTGGGTCCATCACCCTTAATCAGCAGCTATCTGTGTAGAATCAGCAAGGGTTGTCCAGGATACATATCACCATCAAAATCCATGTTGATGTCTCTGGTCTGGACTTCCAACTCTGGCTAAGATGATGTTAGAGGGCTATATAGAGCTCTTCTCTTCCTCACAGGCTGAGACACTGATATTTAGGTCTTGCCTCTTATCTGGGTACCTTGGTAGAACAGGCCCTGTGGGTATGAAAGAGGAATAACTGCTCCTACCTCTCAATGACTATAGCACATTTGAGAACCTACCCCTCATCAGGATGCTACAGAATTTCTAAACCCTCTGAAAAATTCTGCACCTTATTAGGCATGGGCTTGGGAGACTTGGTCTTATGGGATGAGAGTAGGAAAGCTGACCCATTGTAGCCTTAGATTTTTCAAATCCCACTTTATTATAGGGTCTTAAATACTTCAACATCCCATACACTCCACAGACCTAAAGTACAATAGAATCAAGATTCATATGAAAATGGGGTTGTGGGTCTATTTAGAAATAGTACTTTGGGTCAATTCTCCACTTCATTGTCAGGATACCAGCAGTCAAGTTCAATAGTAAAAGCAAAACAAAACAAAACAAAAACAAAAAACAGCAATCAGAGATCCAACAGTACCAGGAACCAACACAAACAGCAAGGCTGTGCAAAAATGGACATGGGTGAGCACACTTGGCCAAAGTTTAAAGGATTACCAAGAGAATACCTTTGGGACATGTCTTTCTACAAAGGGAAGATACAATTTTGGAACCATACCTATACATTGACTTGGTTTTCAGTTTTTGTACTTAAATCAAGAAATATTTCAAATACCTGGAATTTTTATATGAATTTTCTTAATTATCTGATGGTAAAATATTAGTATGATCATGCCATGTATTTGAGCTCACATCTTCTCCCACAAGAAAAAAAATATTCACTGAGAGAGCACTGTATCAGATGTTTTGGTCATAAAATGGGAAGATTCACAAGAATGAAGAAATGAGGGTCAGGGTCCAGGCCATGAGCAGGAGTTAAGCAGGGAAGTGAATACAAAAACTGATGAGATAACTGTTTAGTGGGGAAAAAGAAAATCACCTGGGGAGTCTGTGAATCTAGTTCTGGCATTCCTCTGAAATGCTCCCAGGGTCTGAAGTATAAGGCCCTCATAGTGAGCAGGGGAGTGGGGATGGGATAGGGGTATTTTCAGAGTGGAAATCAAGAAAAGGGATAAAATTTACAATGTAAATAAAGAAAACATCTAATTAAAAAAAGGATCTCCTTATTTGTTACTTTGACCATAGTCAATGTTGTTGCATCAGATCTTGTTACCCGACGTTTATGACACATTAAATATGAGATGCCTAAAACAGGTAATCTTCTCTCTATTCCAAAGCATCTCTGTGTTGCTGTCCTCTGCTATATTGGAGATGATGTCTTAAGTCAGAGATCTAATTGGGATACTTGGCCTTGTCCCAGTTAGGAGGCCAGAGTTTGATGGCAATGGTAGTCTTAGCCACAGCATATTTTCAGCCATGACATGAGTGTTCTTTTGTGAATGGGATACCTCACTGAGAATATTTTCTAGTTTCATCCACTTCCTTAAGAATTTCGTGAAGTCATTGTTTTAATAGCTGAGTAGTACTCCATTGTTTAAATGTACCATATTTTCTGTATCCATTCTTCCATTGAGGGACATCTTGTGTGTTTCCAACTTCTGTCTGTTATACATATGGCTGCTATTAACATAGTGTAGTATGTGTCCTTATTACATGTTGGAGCATCTTCTGGGTGTACGCCCAGGAGTGGTATAGCTGGATCCTCAGGTAGTATTATGTCCAATTATTTGAGGAACTATCAGATTGATTTCCAGAGTGGTTGTACCAGCTTGCTTTCTTACCAGCAGTGGAGTAGTGTTTCTCTTTCTCCATACCCTCATCAGCATCTGCTGCCACCTGTGTTTTTGAACTTCGCCATTCTGATTGGTGTGAGGTGGAATCTCAGGGTCGGTTTGATTTTCATTTCTCTGATGACTAAGGATGACATTTCTTTAAGTTTTTCTCAGCCATTCAACATTCCTCAGGTGGGAATTTTCTATTTAACTCTGTGCTCCACTTTTAATTATGGTTATTTGGTTCTTTGGAGTCTACTTTCTTGAGTTAATTGTATATTTTGAATATTTGCCCTCCATTAGATGTAGGGTTGGTAAACATATTTTTCTAATCTGTGGGTGGCCATTTTGTCCTATAGACAGTATCCTTTGCCATAATAGAGACTTTTCAGTTTTATGAGGTCTCATTTGTTGATTGCTGATCTTAAAGCATAAGCCATTGGTATTCTGTTCAGGAAGTTTTCCTTGGTACCCAAGCACTCAAAGCTCTTCCCCACTTTCTCTTCTATTAGACTCACTGTATATGCTTGAACTTTGAGTACTACATTGAACAAATATGGAGACAGTGGGCACATAATTTTTAAGAGATAATCCATGGTATTTTATATTATTTGAGATTATTGTGTAAGGCATTGTTTCTATAGGTTTTTCTCAGACTGTCATTTTGATATAAGATACTTGCTGATATCTATGAGTTAAAGTCTAACTAAGTACTTAGCTGAAAAATTTCATAAGCTATATGAGGTTCCTGATAGGCCTTTTAGGACCACTTATGTATGTGCTCATATCATCCTCAAATAAAGATATTTACATTTCTTCCCTTTCTATTTCTATTCCTTTGATCTCCTTCAGCTGTATTATTGTTATAGCTAAGACTTCAAGTATTACATTGAAAAGGTATGGACAGAGTGGACAACCTAGCCTTGTGCCAGATTTTAGTGGAATTGTTTTGAGTTTTTCTTAATTTAAGTTTATGGTGCCTTCTAGCTTATTGTAATCTGCCATTGTTATGTAGAGTTTTATCCTTCATATTCGTAATCTCACAAGATTTTTATCTGAAGGGGTATTGGAACTTTTCAAAGTCCTCTTATACATCTAGTGTGATGATCATGAGTTTTCTGTTTTACATTTAGTGAATATCATGGACTGGGGAATTAATTCCTAAATAGATACCAGTGTTCACTCTACTTTAGTATCCTGAAGAAGTAGGCTCTAACACAAGCCATGGAATATATCATGTGAAGTATACGCAAGCTTTCCAGGAGGAATGAGTGCAAGCAGATATAAAACATAAGCTTACTTCTTCCATGTCTGGCACAACCCATGTAGGAAAGTCTATGGCAAGCAAGTGATTTACATGGGTATTGTCCACCAGTTTGTGTGGCTGTGAGATGTGTGCTCTGAGATGTATATGCCATAAAGACTTTGTTCCAGAACTGCTTCTTACTGCTGATATGCCTTTCTTGCCAAAATTTCATATCTAGGTGTTTCAACCTATTGGGCAAGTACCTGCAGATCAATATCAAGATGTACTTTCATGTAGTAATACTATTTAGATGAGTTTATAATTATTCAATTCCTGATATTTTTATAGAACACATAAATTCTTCAAGTACTTTTAAGAGCCTTGTGGTGTAAAAAAGTGCAGATAGTTATGTGTCATGAGCTAATTGCATGAAGAAGAACAATAGGCCTGGAAAAAATTAATGATTAAGGAAAAACATTCATTCAAGTTTAGGTCCAAGGATTAGGCCACAGGGCTACACCATGATAAAGCATGGCCATGTGAAACTCTTACTTTGAACTTTATATGAGCTTATACAATGAAACACTGCTTTGAACTTACCATGGACATTCTTCTGTAACTCCTGATTGTATAATACTCTATCTATATCATTGAGATAATTTTATAAAGAATGTTTTCTAAGAACATATAAAAAGCCTGACTCTGTGTTTGTATTTACATATATGTATAGATAGATAGGTAGATAGATAGATAGATAGATAGATAGATGATAGATAGATAGATAGATAGATGAAGCTATATAGTTACTATGTAGATATATGTATATGTATGTAAAGATGAAACTGAACATTGGGCTTTGCCAATTGTATTGTGTCTGTGCCTACCTTAGTACCTGAATATCAGAGCAGGTCCTTGGCACTTGTCCTCATGTGGGTCACCATGAGAAGATGTGGTCAAGTTTAGAGTGGTTCTTTCCATCTAAATCTGAAAGATGAAATTTCTCACAGGTATAGACAGTTGATGTTGGCTTACAAGTTTAAATGACAATATGACTCAGCCTCTGGCTCCTGCTAGCAGTACATCCTCTATAATCATTTACTGTATTGTAGAGAGAATATATTAGATATGTATGGGTATGGAAACTATCAATAATAAATCTGATGGCTTATGGATAAGGCAGAAAATATGATATGGGATATCCAGGAGGCAGAAAGGATTCTTGTAAACTGGGTAACAGGGAGATCCTCCTGGAAAGATATGACTAGACAGATACATGACATAGGAGCAGAGGTACTTATTCATGGGGCAGAATATGCTTTAAAACAAATGTGCTACTTTCAGTTATGATCTACTCAGAAAAGTCCCTAGCTCTTTGGCCATGGTATTTGTAAGTTCATTTTGAGTCTGAGTCTGCATAGGATGGGGAGGAAGGACCAGACCTGATTTCTACACTTACTCAGAAACTGAGGTGAATTCAAGCCTTTTTCTCTTACTGTAGACTATTTGACAAGTGGAGTGCAATTGAAAACAACTCTTAGCCAGGACACATGCCTACTATTTCTTCCCTTCCCCATATTGCTCCTTTCTTTTCATACTTCCCCTTGTTAAGCATTTCTACTTCAGGGATCCCCTCTTCTACTCCTACTCCACTTTGATACATATTAGTTACCTCCAAAGTTTTCTCTAAAAAAAAATCACACTTGTCACTCCTCCTTTAACTCTCTCTCTCTCTCTCTCTCTCTCTCTCTCTCTCTCTCTCTC
>NW_018392489.1:0-3022 GCF_900095145.1 Mus pahari | reverse complement strand
ACACACACACACACACACACACAAACACACACACAAACACACACACACACACACAGAAACAAATGCACCAACACACACAAGTACACACAGGCACAATTTGATATTAGTTGCCTTTTTGGTTGTTGCTTTGATGAAAGGTCATGAAAGGGAACAAATGAGATTGGGAACAAATCTCATGCTTCTGGAGAGTGTATACCATAGTGGGAAAGTCCAGGTGGTAGAAACATGATGCACCTGGTAACATTGCAAATTGAAGTCATAAATTAAAGTACAATTATCAATCCTGATGCTTTGCAATCTGTTTCCTTCTATGCAATTCAGGACCAACCCAAGGGAAATATTTTCCCAATTGTAGCATGCAACTTCTCAATTGAATTAGTCTAGGCAAAGTATTATGCCCCAGGAATAGTCGAAGGCTGATCTAATAAAGACAGCCTTTCACAGTATTGTCTGAAAGTATGCTTTGTAGGTGATTCAAGATCTGGACATCTGAAAATATTTACTATCCCACAAAAGTTACAGTTTCAGAGAGGACATGAAGTTTGATTTACTATGTCTGGGTTACTTCACACGACAGGTGTCAGGTGTGACATGGTTGCCAACATGGCTGCATGAAACAATTTCTGCTGTGGGAACACCATTAACCTAAACAATGACTCTCTGGCATTCTAGAATACAGAGGGTATTGCTCTTTCTTGTATGCTTGTCTCCTTGCCATTTTATATTATATATTTGTCCTCAAAGAGAACTTTGGTAAAAACTTCTGGGAAAGTGATTGAGGCCATTGCTAGAGAAGGAAATAATGGCTCTGTCCCTGGACATTCATGCAACCAAACCAGGTATAATATGACAACTGTTTCTAAATGTGGAGGCTCACAACTTTAATTGTTGTGATGAAATGCATTTCTTTAAAGCAATTCCAATGGCCAATTCTTTCTCTTATTTCAGAACCAGGCAACTCTACTCAGAATGTCATTGTTTATTCCTATATTTTTACAATTGAAAACAAAATGATAAATAAAGGAAATCACATGAAACTATTATAAACAGTGTAACAATGAACAAAAGAAGCACCAATTATGAAAAGATGAAATGGAAAATTGAAACCTCACTATGATTCTAAGACTCAAAATTTTATTATTTCATTTTCTTGTATGTCAGCACACAAATTTCAGTGCTGTGAGGGAAACTTGTGTTATCTCATGTTAAAAGGAGTCATGCATTTCAGAAATTGTGTTCTGAATGTACATAGGCTATTTAAAGAAAATTGCTGTGTGAATATGGGTGTAATAGTGAGATGTAACAAAACAGATTTTTTTAACTTATTTTATTAGCTATTTTCTTCATTTATTATTTTTCTTTGGATTGACCTTGACCTCAGATATCTTCATGGCTCTGTCTCCAGAATGGTGGGGTTAAAGACCTAAACCAATATGCCTGGACCTAAGCTTTCATGTTGCATATGCTTCAGGAGACAGATAGAAAGCTTGTGTCATCCCATATCTATTTAACAGACAATCTTTATCTCCAATATGCCCAAATGAAAGGAAAAAACAGGCCATTATAATATAACTAGCTATGTTCAAATGAAAACACACAAACAAGAAGCTTAGCTGGGTGGGATCTTGCCCCAAAGGCAAAGATTCCTTAATATTTTTATCTCCTTGAACACAGGATTTTTCTCCATTGCTTTTCCTGATCCCCTTTATTCTTTCAATCATGAATTTTATATTTTTTTCATTCTCAACTTGTGATGCTTGGGGAAACTGCTTCTACATTAGTTTAACCAAGAGAGCAAGTCTCAGCTGGGTGTTTGTCAATGCAATTAATAGTCAATGCAATTAATCTAAGTCTCTTCACCCTAGCCTCAGGCAGGCTCTTCAGAAAAGGGCAAATGAGGCCACACTCTTCACCAAAATCTTATAAGAACAGTACTAGGCTACATATTAACATTCTACTCCTTTGAAAACTCTTGAGCCAGGCCCCACATTTCAAATCACCCTCAGGACAAATGTTTTAAATCTTCCTACTAGGATGGCCCATTAAAGCCACACTTTAAACATTTCACAAACTTCCAAATCCAAAGTTTCAAAATCTACATTTTCCCTAAAAAAAAAACATAGTCAGGGCTAGCACGGAATTACCCCAGTACCTGTCACTAACTTCTGTCTTAGTTAGGGTTTCATTGCTGTGAAAAGAAACCAGGGACACATCAACTCTTATGAAGGACGTTTAACTGGAGCTTGCTTACTGGTTCAGAGGTTCAGTCCTTTATCATTATGGCAAGAAGTATCAAAGAGTTCAGTCAGGCATGGTATTGGAGGAGCTGAGAATAATACCTCTTGTCTGAAAGGAGGCTAGGAGAAGTCTGACTTCCCAAATACTAGGAGGAATGTCTCAAAGCCCACCCCCACAATGACGCACTTCCTCTCTTAAGGCCACAACTACTCCAACAAGGTTATTCCTTCTAATAGTGTTACTCTCTGGGCTAAGCATACTAAAATCACCACACATGATTTTATTAGTTGTGGGATAGAGCTGTTTCTAGCATAGCATTGTTGATAGCTATAAAAGGAAACTCAGTGACAACGATAACTGGAAAGGATGAAGCTTTAGGACCTTCATGACTATTTAATTATTCTACTGGACTGAGCAGAAATTAGTACAAAAAACAGTTTGATTGGCTTCCATATGAATAGCCTTAAGATCTTTGGTTGAATCAGTGAAATAAAAACAAGCATTAATAAGAAAGGAAGTGGCAAGATTAGAATAGATAATCTATTGAATACATTTCAAAATTGGAAACAATTTGTTCAGAAGGGTGAAAATCAAGTTTATTAAGATAAACTGAAAGTTAAATTTGTCATGGAGTATATTTTTTTTTGCTTAAATCAATTTTATTTTACAGTTCTATATCTTTTTTTTTTATTATTATTATTATTATTATTTTCTTTATTTACATTTCAAATGCTATCCCGAAAGATTCCCATACCCCTCCCCCCACCTCTGTTCCCCTACCCAC
>NW_018392488.1:0-9127 GCF_900095145.1 Mus pahari | reverse complement strand
AGTACCCCCTGAGCTCGTGTCTCTAGCTGCATATGTAGCAGAAGATGGCCTAATCAGCCATCATTGGGAAGAGAGGCCCCTTGGTCTTACAAACTTTATATGACCCAGCACAGGGCAAGGCCTGGGCCAAGTAGTGGGAGTGGGTGGGTAGGGGAGCAGAGGTCGGGGGAGGGGTATAGAAAACTTTTGGGATAGCATTTGAAATGTAAATAAAGAAAATAATAAAAAATAAAAAAAAATCAATAAAAAAAAAAGAGACCAGTAGGGGGAAGAAAAAAAAAAAAAAAAAAAAAGGACATGAGCTGCTTTCCAAACGATAGGTCTATAGTCTTTTTGACACAGCTTTTCCTTACAATACTTCTGCTACTTGAAACAATGACTTCGGTTGTGTTCATCCTGGCTATTGTGTCTAGCATCATCATTTCTAGCAGTAAGTCAACTATCTACTAAACAAACCTTTTAGTAATAACTTTCAAATGGATATTTAGAGAAAAGTAAGATCAGCCTTACCCTGAATTTAGACTCAGGTAACCAATACTCATTATCAAGTCAGAAAAATTCATGATTTTATGCTGAACACCTCATTGCTCTTGAAGTTCTCTACACTATATCAAGGGGAACGTGGCATTAAACTTAAATTTAACACTTTTTAAAAGAGAATTAAACAATTACTCTAAAATAACCTTTGCTTATCATATGTTTCATTTGTCATTACTAACTCCACGTTGTTTTACTGTCCTACATTTGGTATCTAACTGTAAATTTAATTCTTTGAATATGCACTGTTTAAAGAAAACTATGCATAGAGATTCCTAGCTAAATTACTATCTTTCTTCTTTTAATGAGATTTTGTGGGTTTGTACAACATGAGTGGTATATTGTAGATAAATCCTTCCACAAAGGAATTTTTCAAATGTCATTATTCATTCTGAAGCATTCAACCTCCATTTCTTCTGAGAACACATGCACAACTTACCAGTTGTCTCTGAATCTATGCTTGTTGGTCTTATGCTTACATCATGTTTCATAATAGTAAAATTATACAATTCTGTGTTGTCTTTTATTCTATTTATTTGTGTTTTATTTATTCTAAGTTGTTTTAATATCCTATGTTTGATATTTAACTGTAAAATTAGTTCTTTGTATATGGCATTGTTTAAAGAAAAGTATGCATAGAGATTCCTAACTAAATTATTATCTTTAAATAAATTTTATTATTATAAAAAGATATAAAAGGGTATATTTGTAGTATCCATTTACACAAAGAGGACCTTAACAGAGTCCTCTTATAATGGGTTAAATAATTATTAGTATAATTTTAGGAATTCTTATAGAACCAACACTAGGAAAGAAGAATTCATCTATTTGTATCTATAGCATCAGTACAAGGCAGTGCATCTTCCTTGATCTGCAGAAAATCTCCCCAATATGGTAAGCCAATGCCCAGGGAATATAATATCAATTTTATAAATACAGAAAAGGCATATCAATAGCAGGAATTGATATTGTAAGTGTCATCCCTTGGGCTTTGTCTGCAAGGCACATTCACTGCAGTCCACATTCCATGATGAATCTATCTCAGGATGATCACCTGATAGACTTTATTCTTTCCTAGAGGGTTCCTGACATTAACCTCTTCTTGGTACTGAACAATACTGTTGTACAGATGTTGAAAGTGGATCTCCAAGAAATTCAATTGCTCACCTCAGAATATGTTTGCTCATGACTGATTTATGTAGGAGAAGAAAAGTTTTTCATATTACGTAAAGTGATGAGAAATCTCTGAGCAAGTCAAGTGCAGTGCTATTTATTTGTATGGCTAATACTTCAATATGGAGGCATGAAAAACTACTTGAGGACAACATATATGAAATTGTTGGAAATCTTGGAAAATGTAAGAAAGCTTTTCAAGGCACAATCTTAAAACAAAACTAGGAGAGGGAAGGAAATTTTTTAAAAAGTAGCAAAACTTAACTCAGGCTGAAACTACACTTTAGAGAGGATTTATTATCAACCCCACATAATGATTCTCACTGAAGTTTAATCTTTCATAGTAAGTGCAATTTTGAATGCCCAAATAACATCATCAAGTATCATAATGGACATTTTCATTAAACTTTTGATCATAGATCTCAGATAAATCAGCCTAAAGAGGAGAAATAGGTACTCCAGTCCAAGTATTTCTAACCTATCATTCTACACCAGATAGCAGCAAAAATAAGTTTTCTTCCATCTAACAACTTATAAACTTAAAATTGAACTTGATACCATAGTGTAATATAAGACCTCATAACAACAAACATTGAAGAACTATGTTTCATTTTGTGAGGTTACTTTTTATTCCTGCTGTGAATGAGTGAGTGGATAGGTAATTCATTTTAAAGCATAGTCCCCAAATTCCTTCTCCTAATGTGTTATATAACAAGATTAACTTTTTTCTTCTCCTATAGAAAGTCATCCTTCCTTAATTCTCGGGAATAAATTTGGCGTGGTGAGTCTGAGTACTATAAATTTGTTACTTTAAAGTTTTGTAAGTCTGTTTTCTACTTTTATATTTCTACTTTTTAAATGTATATAGTACTGCTAATCTAAAATTTGAAAATGATAATAGTTCAATTTAATGAGGTACTCACTACTGTCCATGTCAATCATGTCATTATTATCCTAACTGCTATATAAAAATTGAATACAATTTTTCAAATTTCTAAGGAAATATTTTCAATCAGTGCAAGTAAATGTATAACTAGTTTCATAGATGTATTCTCAATGAAATCTCAAAAGTATATCATTTCAAATATTAAATGTTTTTTCCCAGAAAAATGGAGAAAAAGAATATGCTCTAATATTATACTTAAGAGGACAGTGTAAACAGTAAATATAAGACATTTCAAAACATAGTACAGTTACTATACTATCATCATATGTTTACACAGTAGCAATTTTATTAGCTCACTTTTCAATCCAAGTAGAGTAGGAAAGGGATACACAGAGTTAAGTAGCACAAACAGCAAAAGACTACTGCTCCAGTGTTTCAACTCCTCAATACAAAAGCACAGAAAATTGTATGTTTAAATACAAAGTATTTTTATGAACATGGTCTTCAAAATTTTTATTTCTAAATGAATCCAATAATTGTTTAAGTCCAACAATGTCTTTCATATTGTCCACAGATTCAGCCACCAGATGATATTGTTGTTAAACCACCACCAATATTTGTAATTGTAAGTTCACCTTTGTACTTAGTAAATAATAAGCTTTGGTTTTAAATTTTTTAAAAAAGATTTATTTAGTTTTATATCTAAGTTCATTGTAACTATCTTCAGATGCACCAGAAGAGGGCTTCAGATCTCATTAAGGATGGTTGTGAACCACCATGTGGTTCTTGGGATTTGAACTCAGGACCTTTGGAAGAGTGGTCTGTGCTCTTAACTGCTGAGCCATCTCTTCAGCCTCTTAAAAGTTTTATATTTAAAAAAATGTAGTATACAATAAGATAATTTCTCTCTCTCTAACTCTCTTTCTCTGTCTGTCTGTCTGTCTGTCTGTCTGTCTGTCTGTCTGTCTGTCTCTCTCTCTCTCTCTGTCTCTGTCTCTCCAAACCCTGTGTGTCTGTGTGTATAGTCTACTGACAGGTGGCTTATTGAGAAGTGACTGTTTTTAAATAGTGTGATAGAAGCACCGATAAGCTGTTTATTATCTTAGGCTATGTTTTTTTTAGATTGTATGAAGGAGTATTGAACAGAAGTTTTATAAAGCATATATTGAGTAGTATTCTATGAGTGAAGGAAATATCCATGAAGAATACATAGGAAAACTTGAAGAAATATATGCAAACACTGAAATAATAGAACATCACATCAATGTATAATTATGAAGCAATGTAGAAAACCTATGCTCTGTTTTCAAGTTGATGACTAGAGCTCAGTTTGTGAAAGAAGGGAGAAAAAAGGATATAATGTAAGAATATCCCATGCACAATGACATTCTATCTAGGTAGTATATTTTATAATGTAGAGAAAAACAAGAAAAAAGAGAAATTTTGTGCTGCACTCTATAGTTCAGTGTCTCCTTTTGCTTCTGGAATAAACTCTTATCAAACTTTCTTTTTTTTTTTTTTTTTTTGAGACAGGGTTTCTCCATGTAGCCCTGGCTGTCCTGGAACTCACTTTGTAGACCAGGCTGGCCTCGAACTCAGAAATCCACCTGCCTCTGCCTCCCGAGTGCTGGGATTAAAGGCGTGCGCCACCATGCCCGGCTCAAACTTTTTGTTACGATTAAGTTAAAAGAAGCCTTGGGTGTGAAATTACCCTGTGAAGTACTGCATTTTGTAGTTGGTAATCTTAGGTCAGCATATCAATAATTTAAATGGCCATCAAAAGGGTTGAGATGAAATCCATCCATGGTAGGAGAAACTTGGATATTTATGATAAAGCATAAGACTTTAGGGTACACTTCATTGAGAATATATAGATACACCATGTTAAAACAAACATAATACATATGGTGTGTATATGTGGTGTATGTGTGTGTGTATACAAGAACACAGATGGAGATATATATTTTTATATATTCTTAAGTTCACTTATGTCTGGGTTAGTATACATACAAATATGTACTTAAAATAGGTAGATAATGTAAAAATAGTTATGAAGAATTACTGTGATTTTTCAAATAATTTTTATCTTACAGACAAAGCTTATGCACTTGAAAAAACTGTAGTGTATATTATCTGCTATATTTTTTACATGCACTCTATATATTCCACTAGCAGTCACTGAAATTTCACCTATGCTATGATCCACATCTCACATATTTATCTGTTTTAATTAAAGTATCCATGAGTAACATCTTGTGGCTAAAATCTAGAATAAAAATTAGACATGAATACACAAATATTACTGGTATTAAAGAATGAAAATATCCCTAATAAATCATGCTCACGTCAAAACAAGAAAAAACAGTATACATTTTAATGATTCCTTTTTTGTTTCCTTGCAGATAAAATCTCTTATCTTATATTAATCTTCTGTAACATTTAGGACATCTAGATCAAGTGGTCATAACACCATGATACTCCTGTACACTGCCTATGTTCTACAATATCAAATCTATTTGCTGCCTCCCCCCCCATTAATATTTTGAACTATTTTTAAATGCACTCCCCCAACATGCTAATAAAGATGATGGCAACTGTCCTTTGATTCATTCATAAATTTGATTTCTCATTATATCTCTGCAAATTCCTGGTTCATATAAAATTCTCATAAGACTGAAGAGAGAAAACACCCAAACAGCAAAGCAAGCACAGAACTTGGCTTTTACATGTAGGTGAAGTCTCCCAGGCACTGGGAATTTTAAATTACCACAATTTGCTGTAATTGTCAAATTTCTTCTTACTGCAGAAGACTCTTTTCACAGCTTCAAGAACACATAAAAGAAAAGTTTCACGAATGCCAAATTTTGCTAAACTCTTGTAATTGTATTTACATTTATTTCATAAAGACCTTCCTTTCATGTGTCTTTGTTGTTTGCATTTTGACAAAATAAATGTATAAATATATCCCCCAAAAAGTATACGTGTGGTAACATTTTTGCAATAGCTCTTCTTAAATAAGGTGGAAGGAGTATATCTTGAGAGATGTCTTAGTGAATAAAATAAAGAATGCCACGTGGAATTTTTTTGAATTAATGAAAAAATAATTAGTTTGTTTTTCTTTTTGTTTCTGTCCAAAATAGATTCTCTCTTCTCTCATATAATACATCCTGAAAACAGTTTGCAATCTGTCCACCACCCCTCTTCTCTCCCCATATCGACTATCCCTGTTTCCCTTCAGAAAAGAACAGGCTTCCTAGATACAACAACCAAATCTGACAAAAGAAGATAAAACAAATCAGAGCAAAAGCCCTCATATTAAATTTACACAAGGCAACCCAATAGGAGGAAAAAATCTCAAGAGTAGGCAAAAGATCCAGACACTGTTTGTTGTTCCACAAAACACCAAGCTAACAGTCATAACATGTATGCAGAGAACCTGGAGCAGACACTTGAGGCCCCAATCTCCTGCTTCAATTTTAGTGAGAAAATATGCACCCTGCTTGTTATTCTGTGTGCCATGTTTTTCTGGTGTCTTCCATCCCCTGTGACTCCTATAATCGTACCCATCCTGCTAGTGAAGATACCTGATGAACATTCCTAATTTTGATTCCTTTTCAGCCTAATGTTTGGGTGTGTCTCTCTGCATCTGTTCACATCTGTCCTAGGAAGAAGCCTTTCTAATGATGAATGTACAAGGCACTGATCTATAAGTATAGCAAAATATCATTAAGAAACAGTTCATTAATTTTTCTGTTGGTCATGTATTTATACAAAGTACCTGGGCTACTCAGTCTCCAGTCCCTGGCTATCCACATATTGTAGGCCATGTGCTCCCTGTCTTGGCACGGCCCTCAAATTAAACCAGACATTTGTTGGCTACTTCCACAAGTTCTATGCCACTGTTACACCAGAACAACTTGCAGGCAAGAAAAATTGTAGATTGAAGGTTTTCTGGGTGGGATGATATCTATGTTTCTTTTTCTGTAGCGTGAGTGAAGTTTCAGCTTGAGGAAATTGCTGTAATAAGTGTTGTGGACATAAGATAGATTAAAAAGATGAGACATGTAATAGGTGTATCAATAATTAAGAATGGTAAAAATTACTTGACCCTATGAAATGTCCTTTACAGCCTCAAGTAAATGAACACATGGTTCACAGAATGCTGAACAAGCTATGGAAAAGTAAGCTAGTAGTTAGAACTTCAATATTGCCTCTGTTTCAGAGGCTCCTGATTAAGTTTCTGTCTCGATTCCCATCAATGGTAGACTGACATGGAAGTATAAGCTGTAATAAACACCTTTGTCGCGAAGTTGATTTCCTTCATGCTCTTTATAAAGGTTACAGAAGGCAAAACTATGAGAGATGTCCATACTCACTTTTGTTCTACTGTACTGCATTTGAAATCTTAGCAAGAAAAATAAGAAGGGAAGGAAATGAAGTGGATAAAATAGGAAATAATTTAAAAATTGTCTTCCTTTTCATATTTTGTGATTATGTATATAAAATGCCCTAATGCCTCTGCCAGAATGTTCCTATAGCTAATAAGCATGGTCAGCCGTGTACCAGAATATAACATTAATTTACAGAACCAGTGCAATTCTGGGTACAAATGGAAACCATAAAGAGAAAAAAATCAATAACAGAATTTCATTTACATATACTCAAAATAATAAAATATATAAAAATAAGTATAACCAGAGCATGAAAGACTTGTAATATGTAAAATTAGCAGACACTTAAGAAAGAAACAGAAACTGTTTGAGTTTGCACCCTATTGCAGTGATAAAAAATATCTCTTCTGAGACTATGCCAGTGCCTGGCAAATATAGAAGTGGATGCCCACAGTCATCTACATGATAGAACACAGAGACCCCAATGGAGGAGCTAGAGAAATTACCCAAAGAACTGAGGGGTCTGCAACCCTATAGGTAGAACAACAATATGAACTAATCAGTACCACCAGAGCTCATGTCTCTAGCTGCATATATAGCAGAAGATGGCCTAGTCAGCCATCGTTGGGAAGAGAGGCCCCTTGGTTTTGCAAACTTTATATGCTCCATACAGGGGAACACCAGGGCCAAGAAGTGGGAGTGAGTGGGCAGGGGAACAGGGGTGGGAGGAGGGTACAGGGGTCATTCGGGATAGCATTTGAAATGTAAATGAAGAAAATATCTAATAAAATAATTTCAAAAAACACAAAATCGAAAGCATGTTGTCTAAGAAAAGGTTTATCTGGTGTTTACCTTTCCATTTCAGGCTATCATTATGGGAAGTAATCCAGGAATCAAGAAGGATATCTGGAGTCAGGCACGAAGTCCAAAACTGTATTTGCATTGCTTAGCAGCTTGCTCTCAATGAATTTTTCTGCTTCCTTTGATGTGAAATCTAGAACTATCTGCTCAGAAAAAAACATGAATCAAGAAAATGTTCCTACAGAAATTATAACAGCATACACAGCATCTGCTCAAATTCAATCAAGAGAGAAATGTCACCATGGTCTGGGGGCACACTCAAATTCCTAAAAATCGATTATGAACTAATTTACACTTTTGAAAAAGAGTCAATCTTCTTGTAGTGTATATCTCCAGGTTGATTATACTTTATGAGATAGTCAAACTCAAGTTGATATGGGAGGTACAAATTAGAATAATTGAAAACAGTAATCCGGACACAAATTTCAGTAGGCATGGAATTGGAATATTTATCTAGGAGGTAAATATTTATGGTATAAAAGAAATGTTAGGTTCTTTTTATTCTATGTTGTGTAGGTCTTTATCTGTGGGTCTGCATTTTGCCTTGCCACTAGGCTGTGGGAAAGTTTCTTGTAGAAAAGAACCTAGTGGGCAGGGATGTCCCTCCTTACCACCATAGGGGTACATAGCTCATAGCATGCTGACATCTGCTCTGGGGAGAAAGAGTGGAACTAAAGATGGGAGCCCTAGCCCGTGTTCCTCAAGGTAAGAAATTAAGCAACTGGGGCTGAGGCTGTGGTTCGCTAACTCCTGGGATCACAGACATGGCTGGTAATAATTAATAGTTAAGAGGGGGGACCCAGGCCTGAGATGAGCCCTGGATAGGGGGAAAGGAGACCTGGCTTAGTTCACAGGTGGGTGTCAGGAGCATAGAGTAACCTTTTGCAGAAGACTTAAGTGGCATGGCTTGGTATCGAAGGCCTGCCTCCATGGTGGTTCTTGATGAAGGAGACAGTCCTTGCTTGTCCAAACAGTTTATTTGTGGTGGAAATGTAGATGCATTTGACTTACTCAGGGTAAGTCAGCGATTAAATATCTTTTGTAGGAGGGAATGTCTGGGAAAGGAAGCTTATTTGGTTAATTCTCAGAGAGGCCAATCTAGATACATCAATGCCATGGATAACTCTGGGCTTTATGCTATGTGACCAGCTGTCATGTCATGGTCCTGTTAGTGGAGTGTTGTGGTCCCATGCTCCAGGACAGGAATAGAGTTGGGAGCAGATTAAAATACCGTTCTCAGTTATGAGAATTCCCCAGCTTTCCTTTTTTTTTTTTTTTT
>NW_018392487.1:21109-30531 GCF_900095145.1 Mus pahari | reverse complement strand
AACTCTAGAGCCTGACTCCTCACCTCTTGGGGTTAGTATCATGGAAGTAGTGTTTGGAAAAAAGCTACTTTGCCCTGACCCATGTCTTTCTGCCTGAGTCACAAAGTCCTTCTGAGTCCAAACACAGGGACTAATAAATCAGGAATTCTAGAATATTTTATTTTAAATATGTCAATACATGGCTATATATACTTAAAATTTCTGTGTATTACCAAGGTAAATTTCATTCAGTCATCTATATTCATCCATACTTACTATGTTGAGAACTGAAATTTGAGACCCTTATTTTATTGAAAATAATATGTAATAACTTCAAACTGTGTCACAATAAGTCTTGTGAATCTACAGACACTATTAATGGGGACTCAAATGGTTTGTGATTTTTTTTGTCCCTGTGATTTTCATCTGGCCAGTGGCTCCTCAAGTACCTCTCTTTGATTCTAATAGTATAGGTGGGATTCCAGGCACATGGGTAGAGACTGGCATGAGCCCTAGGATACCCTATGTTACTTCTCCCATTTGTCCATTCACTGAATCTGATTTTCATCCTGTGAGTCACATTCTGCAGTGAATTGTCTGAATCTTATTGGCATTCCAGATATCGTGCCTGGGTATCTTGTTATGAAAATAACACATGGAGTGTCAATCTGGGCGCAGTGAGAAATGAACCCTGATCATTCTCAAGGTTCGACCCTGGTCCTCTGAGTGAGAGCAAGGAGGTTAGGTTATCAAAAATACCTTTAAAAGCTTCAGGATTGAGACCGGAGCTATGTGGCTAAGCCATTATGTTCTTAACACAACTATGTTTACATCAAGCCTACTTTCTATAAGAAAAGCAAATACTAATTCAGATTTTTTTGAATTGACATGAGCACACTAGAGCTATGTCCAACACATACCATTCAGTTCTTAAAAGTATTTGTCTAATTCTTTAATTGGAAACAGGTCTGCAGCCCAGGTTGGTCTTGCACTTACATAATCCTGTGAACAAAACCTCTTCTCTGGTGGTATACCAGACATGTTAAACTACCCAAGGCTTTCAGAAACCAAGGTTTACCTCTCACATCTTTAATAGAACAGAGCAGAGATCTTTTATGGTACAATGGCAGAAAAACTTCCTCATATTGTCACTGACAGTTGACAACAGAATACAATGACGCCAGAGTAATACACAGAAATGAAAACAAGAATAATCCAAGTTGAAAACAAAATCCAAATGTCTCTTGATTTAACATCAGACTGAGACCTGACCAGACTGACTCTCAATATGAGAGAATATAACAGACACTGAACAAGGCCCTAAAAATATCTTATATGTTTTAATCACATAACCCACAATACAGGTGTATTGGAAGTGTGGGATTAGGAGAAAGCAAGTAGATGACACAAGTGGAAAGGGACAATGGAAAAGCCCAGCTGGACCCAGTAAAAACTGTGCATAGCCCAGGGCTCCCTTGACTCCACACTACAACCAATGCCATTGTGCAATGTATGTAACACATCAAACACAAATTTCATACGTTTATCAGCATTTATTTTTTCCATCAAATTTTACTCATGTTTAGGACATGAATCATTCAAATGATCTGCCAGCATGTTGCACAGACATATACAAATGCTTAATTGAAGACAATAACATGAAGTGGTAGGTAGGCTATTAAAAGCTAAATTCCAATCAGGGATGGAGAATTTCCAACCTGCCTGCTTTGGAGTATGAGAGATGACTAGAGAATACACAAAGTAAAGATCAGGATGGGGCTTGTTGCTGCCCATGTCATGGTTACACTGTGCTCAGAGTAGGCAAACACATAGCCATAGTCAGATTTAGAAAGTGAAGGCAACAAGGAAGGAGAAACCAGACACTATGTATAATGGCTAGGTACCACATTGAGACATAATCCTTAACCTGTAGATAAAAAAGAACAAAGAAGAAAGTCAGTTACATGTCTTTAAATGGTGAGATAGTTAACAGTACATCACTCACTCAAATGGTCCCAATCCCAAGAGTCCCCATCTCTCAGCATTCTATTCTCTGTCCTTCTCACCTATGCACACCGGGCCCTATAGGGTGTCACTTTTTAATGCTGTAACAGAAAGCTGGGCATCCTAGTCATTTCACCTCAATGTGGAAAGCAAAGCAAAACTGGGTGTGCTCTTTTCTACATTAATATAAGTTTCTCATGAATGATCCACAACTATTATTACTGGCTAGACTGAACATCACTTTTTCCTGTTTAACCTGAAAATGTGGTCTTATATTAGAGGTCATGGAGGCAGCGGGATGAAGATAACCTAGAGGGATCTCCTGGTCTTTATCTCAGATATGTTTCCAGAACTGTGACTGCAGATCCAGATAATCATGATGGAAACCTGTACATGCAATGAGATATCTGGAACCCTGGAAGTTTAATCTAAATAGGAAATTGTCTCTGACATCTTAGAGTTGAGAACGAGGTCTGCCACCTCTGTCATTGTAGTTATGATTCTGTTTTTATTTCTATTATGCTTCACATTGTAGGTACTCTCAGCACATCTGCCACTTCTGAATTGCATGTGTGTGGATGAAATATCCATGAACCACAGCAATAACAATAGGCATGATGGGAAAGGTTGGTACAGGAGGTTCTGGGAAGGAAGGAAAGGAAGAAAAGCAGAGTGACAACTCTTTCTTGCAGCTCTCTATCTTGATCCTACTGTCCCTGAGCACTCCCACTCTCTATGAACCGTGTCTGTGCTCACATCAAGTCCTTACCCCATCTCAAGGAAATGGGCTCAGGCAGCCACTTGTGATTCATAAAACGTGTGTATCTATGCTCTTCTCCAGAAGGTACCACAACATCTGCCCACTTCTAGAAGCTTCCATCCCCTGAAGGCATGGTCTTCAACACGCCCATATCTGAGGTTTGGTTGCTATTATCTCTTTCCCAGGTCAGGGTGATTTCATCAGGGTAGAAGTTGAAGGCCTAGAACCTCAATGTGATTTTCTTGTCTGGTCGGACCTTACATGTCACATGAATTTTAGGAGTGTCTGTGGGAAGCAATCAGAAATATAAGGCATTTGGCATCCTCCCTGGGGATCAATCAATGCACATGTAACTTTGTGTGAATACAGGATTAGCTTGAAGGAGGGGTGCCAACCCCACACAGCAGCCTAAATTCAGGACATAAAGGAGATAAACTATTCCTTGGAATATTTCAGAATCAACATGAACCAGGACAGAGGAGGAAATGATGTATCTCCCTGTAGGAGTATTGAATTCTGGTTCTGACTAGGGGGATATTAAAGACTCAAAGACACTGTGGATAGACCTCAAAGTCATTGTACACAGACATTGACAAGCCTGAAAGAGATCATACTTCACAAATTAATTGGAAGGCACTGCTGCTTAATTCACGTAATGAACTCCCCAAAGATAAAGCATAACACTAGGGACTCTTTTTCCTGTAGATACAGGAAACCCACAAACCTTCATTCCCCTTTGATGCAAGACAGAGTTAGAGTTTCAGCTTCTCCCTGATGAGGAGAAATCTTCAGGGGACTGGAGCTAAAGTGTCAGAACAGATGGGGCAGTGTGTTTTCTTAGTTTTCTCAGAAAAATGCTTCCCCATAGTTCTGCTCTCTGAAGAATAAGTACACACCACTACCAAACATGTAAGTCTGCAAACCTTGTGTAACACCTGGCAAATCCCACAGTTTCTTGCATATCTCAGCAAAATTGCCAACTGGAGTCCATATCCTCAGGTCCTCATTCAGCCTGAAGTAATCATGGTCATTGAAGGCTACTTCAAAGAATTTGTGACTGAAATCACCTTGAAGCAGAACATAGCAGGCATACCTCCTCTGAATTGTGTGATATCCTGAACAAGAACCCACTTTCTGCCACTACAACAACCCCTAGCAGTTTTTAGAACCATATAGAGAAATGGTCTCTTTGATATGCCCTTTCTAATTGGACTGATTTGATCTTAAAATGTACAGAAATTCAGAACAGTGTACTGTGACTCTCTTGAGCCATGGGTCACATTTTCCTGGGCACATACTTGTACACAGAGACTAGAATCAACCCCATGTGTAACTGTAAATTAGCGGTTTGTGATTGGGGCTCACTCACCAGTTGCATTGTAGTTGTAGATTTTGAGCATTCTGTGTAGTAACACTCTTAATTGCTTAATTACTTCAGTTGGGAAGAGGGCTGAGAGGCTCAGAAATCTGTGGGAGGGGTTAGATTATTCACAAGATGTGAAGACTTATCTGGAGTTTGAATGTGGAAAGTCATTCCTCTCACAACTGGACTATGGGAAGAAAATTTTGCTTAGAAGAGGTAAGGACAGACAATGATGCTTCATGTTCTGTGAGACTGGAGCTCCTGTCCTCTGAGAATTATACCCAGAGGGCTAAGCCTTCACTCAGGACAGTACATTCTCTCAATTAAACAGCAGGTCCTTCCATTTCTTTTGTGAAGCCCTCTCTTCTCAACTGTAGTCTAAGTCCTCAGGTCTCCATTTATTGATATTATTGGGCCCATTGATGCCTAAGAATTCTAAGTATCCATGACTGAAATCCCCTCATGGCAGTGCATCCCAGCTGAATCTGAGCTGTGAAGGGAGGGAGCCCTAGAGAGTTCTCTTCCAGGCATCCATTTTTCCATCACCAAACACAAATGGCCTCTTCAGCCTGTTCAATGTCCATGCACAATTACTCTGTAGTCCTACTCCAGTATTTCTGATTCCGTCCCCTTCACTAGGTCAGTATAAGAAGTTCATATTCCTAGAGGGAGATCCATCATCTCCTTTTTTCTGGTTCATGCTAATTCTGAAACTTTCCAGATTATCCCAGCCATACTCTGAATTTAGGCTACTTTGTGGTGTTGGCACCCCTCCTTCAANACAGCTCTCCTGTCCATTCATAAAAAGGTAACGGAGCACTGATGTATCCTCAGGAAGACTAAAAAAATGCCTTAAAATTTCAACTGCTTCCCTCAAACACCCTAAAAGTACATGTAACACCAAGGGTCAGACCTNTCAGAAAAATCACCATAAGATGCTGAGTTCTATGGCCCTGAACTTCTACCAAACTGAAATCAACCATAACCAGGCAGAGGTATGGGAGCAAGCATACACAGGACATGGAGNTGGTAGAGACCAGGTCTGCAAGAACCTTCTAGAAGTGGTCACTTGTGGTGGTACCTTATGGAGAAGAGCAGAGATACAGATGTCATGTGAATCATGAAGGACTGCCTGAGCCCATCACATCAAGATGTGATGTAAGGACAGGGAGTAAGCATGAATGCCATTCAGAGAGAGANGGAGTCCTTTGAGAGAACTAGAGCAGGGTCAAGACTGAGAGGTGGAGGTCAGAGGACTCACAATTGCTTACTTTCCTTTCACTTTCCAGAGCTGCCAAGGTGCACCTTCCCATTCATGGCTATTTTGAATTCTCTAGTTCTTAGAGCACCGCTTATGGGAACAGTAGTGANTTTTCTGATATGGAAGAGAAGGACTAAAAGTAAACAAAGGATGGAATGAATCTTAGTTCACATCTCCATAGGAATTTCAAAACTGAGCTGAGCATGTAACCTGACACATGACAGCAGATTCCCTCCACACAGTTGTTAATTTAGCCTGGGGTTTATGGGCCGATTTTAACTCCACTGTGAAGCACAAAGAGAATAGTGCACATGTTCATAACAGCAGTGACAGAAGTGGCAGAGACTTGCTGCTCGACTCTCAGAAATCAGAGGGAAATTTGTGACTTAGAACAGGAACCCAGACAGCCAGTTATCCCTCTTCATATACAGTCTTCCATCACTTTTATCTGTTTATCTGTCACAGTTCTGGCCACTTATCTGAGATAAGAACTGGGAGATTTTTCTAGGCCCTCTGGATCCTGCTACCTCCACGAACTCTAAAAAGAGGGTTTGTTTCCAAGAGGAAAGTGAGAGACAGCTATGTTCAGTCTTGCCAGGAATCACAGTGGTGGCTATTCCCTATGCAACTTATAACAATACAGAAAGGAGCCCCTGGGAAATCTCAGGCAGCCTGTGTCTCCTCATTTAGTTGTATCTTCCCTTGCTTTTGACTTTTAATAGAAGATTAAGTATTTTTCAAAGCAAATTATGGTGGAAAAATATATTTTTTTTTAGTGTTTATATTCTGTCAAGGACCTTTATCATTTCCTTCAAATAATGTGTGGCTGTGATTTTAAAACAGTTTTTTATTTTAATATAAGAAAATGCAATCATAGTGTTGTATCCTGAGTTCACAGGAAACCCAGAGGAACCCAAGAATTTCAAAGTCCACTGCAACTCCCAAAAGCGTCTTGTATCTTTCCAAGTTCTAACTCAGTTCGCCCACATAGCACTCACCGAGTGAATTCTGGCAGGTGACCCTGAGTCCAGAAAGCAATGGATTTATATACAGTATAGTTAGGAATAGTGTGACTATTCACAGAAAGGGGGAGTAGAGGCTGGGATAGTACTGAAGCGGGATGGGGGTATAATGGCTGTCTGTTCAAGGACTTTTTTATGGCCAGTCATAACTGTCTGTGGTCTGACCTCTGTTTACCTTTTTTCATGGTCTCCCTTGAGCTTGTTTATTTCTCTAAGGTCTCAACGGCAGGCACCTGGAGTTCTTATCAGCAAGACTGTGGGATTTTGGAGACACAGAGGCAAGGAGAATGTCTCCTCAGAAAGTCCTCATTATGGGTCATGCCATTCTAACTCTAGGGGAGGACCCTGAGACTGCTGCAGGAGGACACAGCATAGAAACCAGCTGTCTTCATATTGTGCTTGCATGGGGGGACTGTCTTGGGAGGCAAGATGGGCTCCTCTGGCGAGGAACACAGAGGCAAACTCTCTGTATAACACTGAAGTCTCTCTAATGTCAGTAATTCTGGGGTTATAGTGTTTCCCTGTTCTTTTGATGACTCTAGAGGCCAATCCTGGACTCTTTATAGGACTAAATAGTATGTGCTAACTGGTTAGTACTGGATCACATCACCATCAGTTGAATAGTCCCTTATCTCTGCTTTATATACTGCAAAAGCTTATTGATTATGCACGGCCCGAATATGAGCAGTAACAGAAGAGTTATCAGGGGCCCTGCAGTTGTCTAAATGAGGGTAGTTAACCATGGGGAAGTATTGATTAGTGAACGATACCAGCTTTTGGAGTTTTCTCATTCTCTTTGGTGCCTTTCTATGCATTCTGTAATCTTAGCTAGTGATTCTCTGATTATTCCAGAGTTATTTACATAAAAGCAGCATTCTTTCCAAGAGCAACACACAGGCTTCCCTGATGCAGAAACACTAAGCCTAACCCTCCTCTGTTCTGCAGAACTACCTCAGTCAGAGAATCTACATTTCACTCCTCAAGTTATGCATTGGATTTTTCTAAGCATTGGATGTCTTGATTTATATCGAATTTAAGGCTGTTATAGTTCTTCTCTTGCAACATTAGGGCTGCTATTCCAGTGCCTGACCCAGTTAGTCCTGCTCTTAGAATTACAGCCAATGTTAGGGAAATAGGTTCTCTTCTGCCTCATGAGGTCTGCCCAACCTGCTCTATTAGGTTCTTCAGCACTATTTCCTCTGAATAATAGATTGTGCATGGCACCAACTGGACTAGAATACAGAACTCCTTCACAGTAGGGGAAATAAGGACCTCTCCACGCACAAACAGAATCAACCCTGTTGAACAGCCTATTCTGGGGGAATAACCCATTTGGAATGAACCATGGGGGTTGTTTGGTTACAAAGGTGATGATGTGACAAGGGAACTTTTCCCATGTAGGTTGCCTGCCCTGATTTTGTCTGCAGGGTTAAGGATGGGCCTTCTTGGGACCATCTGCATGCAGTGTCTCTCTCGGACACTATATTTAGATATAAATCCAATACCTCCATAAAAGGGGAGTCTGGCATTATGGTACAGACAGCAGGAGGTAGTTAGCTCTGGCTGAGAGCTGTTCAAAATCTGAAAGCTTGACCAAAGCAGATCTACCTGCTCTGTCTGATTCAAAAAAAAAAACCAAAAAAACCCTGGGGCTGGGGACCCCTACTGGGGGAGCACTGGTGGGGGCAGCAGTCACCTTTCTGAGGACCAGCTTTGGCACAGGTTTTTTCAGGGCAATACCTCTTGGTATAAGTTTAGGTTTTGCAGGAATCCAGTTTGGGTCTACAGACACAACTAGGGGGTTCACAATTGGTTTTTACCGCAAGTCTGATGAAAAGGAGGCCAGGAATAATCCCTGCAACCACATGGAGTCCAAGGCCATAGGTCTTCCCAGCTTCCCAACCCTTTGCCTGTTTCCCTTGACTGTGAACCTCAGTAAAACTTCAGACCTGCTCCCCTTCCTGGGGACCTTGATAAGATCTTCCTGCAACAACCCCCAGGTTTTTAATCCCTGTAACTGATGTCTCACATCTCCAGGAATCACAGTAACATTGTTCTGATCCCCCACACATAACAGTCCTTTTTTATCCAGGACATATATAAAAAGTTCTCCACTGACATGGTGGGTATGAATGCCATAAAGTCTGTTGGGTGTCAGGTCATGAGTTATCATCAAAATGGCACAGTTCAAAGGTTAAATCTGGAAACCACGGGGTCCCAAGTGGCTCTTTTGTATTAGCCAGTTGGGCCCAGTAACTGCTTTCAGGATTCTCAATTGTCCAAGTAAAGTCATAAGGCTGGTGTGGGTTTTTGATCTCTGAATGGAGATGTGGGCTGGGAACAGCAGTGCATGCAGCCAGTAAAAACTTAGCTTAGGACCGAGTTAATTTTAATTTGAATTTGTTCTCTCTATTCCAACATTGGCAGCTGTGAAGTCTGACAGTCTTCTTCTGGAAAGAATGGATCAGCAGGTCTCACATAAGTGCAGTGTATCCAAACAGTGATCCTGTCCATCTATACAACTATTGGAGAGGTTAGCAGTATATAAGGTCCCTTCCAGGGAGGCACCAGTACTTGCTTGCAAAACCTCCTCACATAGGCCCTTTCTCCAGCTTGAAACTTGTGGGGCTCTGGAACGAAGCCTACTTCATAGAGGGCACCCAGTTTAGGCCACACCTGAGTGTGAACCCAATGCGTTGCTCTCACCTTAGTTATTAATTCATTATATTCTAATTCTACATTGGCTGCTGATTGAAGGTTAGGAATAATAGGGGCAGGGATGCCATTCATGATTTCAAAAGGAGTTAGTCCTTACCGGTAAGAGCAAAGGGAAGGAGTGCCACTCAGTCTATGGAAGTCTCTAGGGCTAATTTAGTCAAGGACTCCTGAATGTCTGATACATTCTTTCTACCTGTCCTAAACTTTGGGGCCTGTATGCACAATGTAATTTCCAATCTGCCCCAATATATCTTGCTACATCCTGGCTTACTTTAGACACAAATGCTGGTCTATTGTCTGACCCTATCATATGTG
>NW_018392487.1:0-19384 GCF_900095145.1 Mus pahari | reverse complement strand
AAAATCCCTTAAATAATTACAAGAAAACACAATCAGACAGTGGAAGGAAATGAACAAAACCACCCAATATCTAAAAATGGAACTAGAAACAATAAGGAAATCACAAAGGGAGACAGCCCTGGAGTAGAAAACCTTGGAAAGAGTTCAGGAGTCATAGATTGGAGCATCACCAACAGAATACAAGAGATATAACTGAGAATCTCAGGTGCAGAAGATACCACAGAAAACACTGACACAAAAGTCAAAGAAAATGCAAAAGGCAAAAAGCTCCTAACCCAAAACATCCAGGAAATCCAGTAGTAGTAGTAGTAGTAGTAGTAGTAGTATTAGTAGTAGTAGTAGTAGTAGTAGCAGTAGCAGCAGCAGCAGCAGCAGCAGCAGCAGCAGCAGCAGCAGCATTTACTTTCTCTAGCACCTTCATTGGTCACACTGTGCTCTGTTTAATGGAGTGTCCAGATTGCCTTTCCTAGGAGATAGATTGGGGAAGGGGAGAGTGGGCCATGAGGAATCTAGAGAACCTCTGCCCTAGGTCTTACTATGGAGAAAGGGTCTGCAGTATCACCCTGCAAGAGCCAGGACAAGGTCTGAATGAGAAATACACCTGATAGGCTCAAGTGTTTGCTTACTTGGTCCCCAGCTGATGGTGATTTGGGGAAAATAATGGAACTTTCTGATCTGGAGCTTAGCTGGAAGAATCCTTCATGTCCTGCAAAGCTTCCCCCACAGTGCACATTTCCATTTCACGTGAGTCCATGTAAGTACCCTGGTAAACAGTCACCTGACCTGTTCTTACCATTACTCTGGATGATCTTTCACCTTCCATTTGCATCCCCACACACATGAACACTGTCTTTTGTGACTCTGCAAAGGGAGTCATCTTGCCTTACTCTATACAACTCATACTACGCAAGGTTGGTTTGCAGATTGGGCTTTATTTGTAGTTCACTGATGGTTCCTACATGGTACATGGTACAATTTCCTATTTTTATGTAGGAGCCCTCAACAAATGATAGTTATATTTGGTGATTCTTTAGAGCATCAGGGGGAGAAAGAGAGAGTCAAGGTGGATTAAAGCAGAAATGCATATTCCTGGGTGACACACACCTGTCAATCTGAGCCACACCTCATTTGTACAGAGGCTCTTTCCCTCCTTAACTNTGAATCCATGCATATGGGTCTGAATCTGAGACATGGATTAGTACAGTTCAGGGTGCAGGGNTCCTCATTTTGATTTAGGAGTACAAGCTAAGTCAGGACTGATCTCATCTTACTTCATCACCTTCATCGGCATTAGGTGATAGTTGTCTCTATGAATTACCAATAGGAAAGACAGACAAGGTAAGTTGGGTAACAAAAGGATTAACTCCTAATAACTAGGAATTCTAGATCTTGTCTCCTCACTCTAACACAGTTCTTGCGACTGTATCCTAGGAGCAGTGTCTAGGGACAAGTTACTTTACCCTGAGCCATGTTCTCCTGACCTGTGTCACAACTTCCTTCTGAGTCCTACCTGAAGGGCCAATATATCAGCAATTCTAGACCATTTACCTCTCAACAGGTCTGCACATACTTAGAGATTCTGTGTATCTGAGGTAAATTTGCTTATGTGGTCTATATCCTTCCATACTGACTATGTTGGGAACCAAATTCTGAGACCATTATTTCATTGAAGGTAAAATAACTGCCACCTGTGGTCAAAATAGGTCCTTTGAGTCCAAGGACACTTACTGCTCTTAGAGGAGACTTGCCGGGTTTTTAAATTCTGATCCTTGGGTATTTATCCCAGTGGTTCCTCAAAGTACTCTATTTCTAATGTCAGACCTAGGGGGCCAGGCACTTGGGTAGAATATGGCCATAGTCCTAGGCAACAGTCTGCTCCTGCTATTACCTTCAGGACCAATATTTCTATTCACTGATCTGACATTCATCCTGGGAGTCGCTTCCTTGCCTAGAGAGCTTAAAGTCTAAGTTGTAAATGGATTTTAATAAACTCTATTAGTTATTAATATGCCCTAGCCAGCACCTCAATAATTGAGGCAGGGTCCTATGAGATTTCTAGTCAGCTTTGGAATAATTACTAGATGAACTAACCCTAATCTATTTTTCTATATGTTAGATTGCTTAGTTTCCCAGCTTCACTCCCCAAGTACTTGCTGTTTGAGTCTGCCCCAGGGTGTTTCTGCTTCATTAACCTGTCCTCATGGTCCAAGTCTCCTGCCTACATGTTCATGATCCAACTGGCCTCATGGCTGCTGTCTACTGAATCTGTCTTCTTTCTTGACTCCCTCTTCTGCCTCCTTTTCTCTCTCCTCATAATCCCTCCCTGAGACTCTCAGCTTTATAGCTCACAACCTGTTTACCTCTGTTCTCTACATTATTTTGTATAGTCACTTTTATTTAATGAATAGCTTTAAATTTTTGGACAAAGTTAACACAACACACATGGGTATACCTGAAATTTCACTCCTCGGTGGACAATGTGGCATTTGGAGCAAATATTTATCACTTAATACATAGCAGCACCAGACCAACCTCAATATTTGATGGCATACCAGATGCCACGCCTTGTTATGGAAATGCCACATGGAGTGTGAATCTGGAGGCAGTGAGATGTGATCCCCTAATCATGCTCAAGATTTGACCCTGGTCTTCTATGTCTAGATCAGGACTTTAGGTTAGCATGGATACCTAAAGTGAGCACCAGGATAGGGAAGGGAGCTAATGAAAGGAAATGAAATTTAAGATAAAATCTGAAGCCTGATTTATGTAACTTATGTCAAATAGTCCAAAGAAAAAGTTGTTTGCAAGCTTAGAAGCCTGAGGCTGAGAATATAGTGGAACAGGTCCGGGCATGTCCAGGCAGGCCCATTGTTAAAACATTCCTGGGGCTGCCTGGCCTTAAAGACATAAAAAAAAAGGAATGCAAGAACTTGTCCAGGCTATCTTGGCTGAGTCATCAGCCACCTAGTTTGAAGTTATATGTTAACCAAATGTTCCATTGACCTAGATAAGCATCCGCCACTCAGGTCTCCTGACATCTGACTTGCATGTACTATTCTGCTGATGTGTAATCATTTTCTGCTGATGTTTAAATGAGCCAATCGTGTGAAACCACGCCAATTCCTCCTAGCCCCTGACCCTCTCCCTATAAAACCCCCTAGCTTTTGAGCCTCCTGGTCGATTCCTCTGTCTCCTGCGTGAGATATATAACAGTCACCCGGAGCTCCACCATTAAATTACCTCGAGTATTTACATCAAGAAGGTCTCTCCGGTTTCCTTGGGTGGGCCGTTTCCCGAGACTCGAGTGGGGGTCCCCAAAAGGGGGTCCTATACTATGTGTGCTGATTGCTCAAATGGAGAAGGGATAACCAGGACACTCCTACAGAAGTCAGAGTATACAAGGAATCTAATGTTGTCCATTGGATAGAGGATTGCTGTTATGTCATGTTGGGAACAAAATAAAATAAAGTGGCCCAGGGGGGTCCGGGGGAAGTTGGGAGGAAAAAGATGCCCACACTGCACCATCGTTTCTCTATTCTCTGGTCAGTCAGGTGTGGGAAGGCTGCTTCCTACCCTATCCACTCATCCCTGGGTGGGCATTCCTCTATCCCACTCTTCAGGGGGTGGCCTGGGAACCCCCCGGGGCTACCTTGCTAGCACCCCAGGGTTGCAGGAGAGAGGGAAGATGGGAAGAAGTTCCAAACACTGACCACAGTGTGCAGTGGGTCTTGATGGAGCAGAGCAGAGACACTAAGGTTTAATAGCTTTATTATAGAAATGCAGGGGGAAAGAGAGAAGGTAGAAAAGGAAAGAGAGAGAGAGAGAGAGAGAGAGAGAGAGAGAGAGAGAGAGAGGCTAGAGAGAGAGTAATAGAGAGAGGAGAGGAAAAGACAGAAAGGGAAGAGGAGAGAGGAGAGAGAGAGAAGTGAGAGGTAAAGGAACAAAGGTGTAAGAGAGTAAGAGTGAGAGTAAGAAAGCATAGTGGGGCTGCGCACCCCCTTTAATGGTCATCACTTGCTAGGTAACTTTAGCCTGAAGGTCAGAAGCTTGGGACATTGCTTACATGACTACTGACCATGCTTCTCTTGTGGGGACTGTGGGAGGTGGTACCTTAGGCAGGGGCCAGAGTTACAGGAGCATGAGGGAACACCTACCATGTCATGTAGGTGAATTATGATCATCGGGGTTCAGACCTCAGCTCGACTGGAGACCAGCTTGCAATTCCCCACAGTGTCATGTCATTGAAGGTTTATACAGTTTGCAGAGAAATATGTTCTTAATTGAGGCAAGAGTCATGTCCCACAGACACACATTCATGAAGCACCCATCACATGCTTCAGAAACCTGAATTTCCTGCCTCTTTAGGGGGCACTGCTATAAAGATGTTACCCTTAAGTAAAATGGGGTTGACTGTCATGTGCATGAACCTCTTCAGGCCTCTGGGATCCAGAAAACCCAGCAAGAGAAAGTGCTGACATGTACTTTAGGGTCGCAAATATGGTCTGTCTTGCTGAATAGTATAGGGGAACCAGAGCAAAATCTCTACAAAGGAGGCATTGCATACAGTCTGCACAACAATGTTTGCCCCGACCTGCAGGGATAATCAGTGGGGACCCAGGGCAAGGAAGTAAGAGAGTGGGAGGAAAAGAGACTCGAAGAATGAGAGCAAGTCAATCATACTGATCAAGTTCTGAAAATTTTTATCCAAGAGTGGCGATATAAGCGTAAGCAAGAGGAGGCTCCAAGGGAGGGGGGAATAGTCGGGTGCTCTCTGAAGGTCAGGTGACAACCTTCAGCTGGAATCCAATGGTCACAGTGCCCTCTTTATCCACAAACATTCTTACTGTTATGACCACAAATGTTCTCCCAGGATTGTTTATGTAAGCTAGAAAATTTCTACAAGGCCAAGGCTCCTGGCATCTCCCCCCTTTTAATTATTTTCACTAAGGCCCCATGGAACTGGGGTGATCAATAGTCATCTCATCCTTGGATAAGTGGGCATTAACCAGCAGGGAGAGCATTGACCTGATTCCTCCCGGGGGTACCATCACACACACACACACACACACACACACACACACACACACACACACCCCAGTCATGGCTCTTGGTATCTTATATACTAGTATAGCAGAATTTAAATTGTAGTTGTTCAAGGATCAAGAACAAGGGGACTCCTGTGGTGTGGGGCAGGCACTGGGTGCAGAGGGTGCTGCACGGTCTTGGGCACCTGCAAGCCCACGTTCTTTAGCTACTCTGTGGGAGGAAACACGGTCACTGCGGGACGCCGGCAACCTCGCCCCTGCTCGCAGCCCAGGACTGAAGGAAACACTGCCTTATCCTTGGAGAGAGGAGATGTGGTGTGCGTGGCTGGCTCAGAGCAGGTTACATTTTTTAAGGATATCAACCACATAGATTTTCATGAAATAAATTACGTTCAGAACAAGAAAAAAATAAAAAGAACAAGGGTACTTCAAAAATTGACAAAAATGTTTTAAGACTGGCACCAGTCATTTTAAAGGGGATGGGATAAGGGACAGATGTAAATGGAGGATGTCCTAATGCAGCACAAAGGAAGCAGGCTGAGACATTTCCTAATCCAGTAATACTGGCAAGTAGCAGTCCCTCTCTTAAGAGAGATAACTAGGAATAAAGGGTGATGTGTGCACAATGTGGAGAGCTGTATACTCTCCTTTTCTTTATTCTGTATCTATTGTTCTAAGAAGCTCATAAGTTTTTCCTTGCAAAACTAGGGCAGAAGTCCCTGTAGCAGCACCTCCCACAAAAGCATATGGAGACTTTAGTTCTAAATCTTTAGTAATTAGTTTCTCTATTGATAGTGAAATTTCCTCCAGCAGGCATATCCATCAACTTAGTGTTGTTTACCTTTACCACAACTTCTGACCTTCCCATACTGTAATAAAGGGTGAATCAGGGATGAAGGCCGAATACAACTTCTCTATCATCATTGTTAGGCACTCTACAAACTCATGATCAGCATCATACTTTCTCCCAGCATCAGCATGTCTCAGTAACCACTCTGGCAGCTTGCATGCTCCTTCAGCATCCTGCAGAAAAAACACAAACATGTCCTTTTTCCCACACTTAGAGAGTTCCTTGACATTGAAATTTTAAAATGTTTGTGGTGTGGGATATGATTCCCTGCTTTGTATTCAAAAGTCAATTTTTCAGAGTGCAATGCACACATTCAACAATTCTTTGTCCTATGGATTATGAGGAATTCCAGTTTTATGTTCAATTCCAAATTCCTTACAAAATTGTATAAAGTTGTTTCCAGTATAAGCAGGGCCATTAACTGCATTGATGATTTTAGGTAATAGCAGTAAAAGCCTATAAGCGATATCAATTACATTTCCCAAAGCTTCTCCTGTATGTAGAGAAGCAAAAATGAGTCCTGAATAAGTGTCAATACAAACATGTATATATTTCAATTTTCCAAAGTCTGAATAATGAGTTACATCTATTTGCCAAATATGATTGGGCATAAGGCCTCGTGAATTAACCTCTAGCCAAGGAACTTGAGACAATGTAAGACAGTCAGGATATTGCTGTACAATCATTCTGTCTTGCTCTTATGTCGATCTTATGTCAGAGCCTTAAGCTATTACTAGAAAGATGAAATTTATTATGATCATCTTTAATCAAAACAATAGAATCTGAAACTAAAGCTTCTCCTATCAAAGCTTTGACAATACAATCATTGCCTGCAGCTAAAGATCTGGGAAGATCAGAATGAGCTCTTATATGGCAAATATAGAAAGGTTTTATTTCAAGCAAGAATGGTGTTTTGTGCCACACCACCTCCAGTAGGATCTTTGTGACAAGTTCCTCAGACTGAGGCAATTGACCTCCAAAGGTCCTGTAGGTGTATGAGTCATATTAAAAATCAACAAATATAAAGGCAAAGAATAATCTATATAAGTAACAAATTGTTTTTCAGTAGCTCTTTCTACTTGTAAGGCCAACAATCGTTCTGAAGTTAAAACTCTAGGAGAGGGTAGTATCAGCATTCCCCCTAAGAATATCAAATAAGGTTTTAATTCTCCTGTAATAAGCTTTAAATAAGAATGGAGCCAAGTAATATCAGCTAACAGCTGATAAATACACAGAATAATGGTAGGAATGGGGTATATTGCTGTCCATAACCTGTTTACATTCTGGCCAGAAAAGACAGACACATAGTCACAGTCAAATATAGAAAGAGAAGCCACCAGATCCTGAATCCACAGTGGAAAAAGAAACCAGAAGAAATATTGAATGGCTCAGTACCATATTAGGGCATCTGTCTTATCCTATAGATTTAAAAAAAAACAAGGAAGAAATTCTCATCAGTGTCTTTAAATGCTGACATACTGAACAGTCCATGACACGTTCAAACTGCCCCAAGTCCCAGAGTTCCCATCCCCCAGGGTTCTATCCCATGGCTCTCTCCTTTTTACAAACCAGATACCTTAAGCTGTCACTTTTTAATGCTGTAACTGAAGGAAGGACTTCCTAGGAATTTTACCTCCCAATGGAAAGCAAATTAAGCCTAGGTCAAAGCCTTTGAAGATAGAAGTAAATGAGGTGTTGTGGGCTGGCTGAATCTCCCCCATGGGTCCTTTTCTATATTACAAGCTTCTCAGGGATGAGCCACCAGGATTTTTGCTGGCAAGGCTGAACATAGGTGACTCCACTTTAACTCCTAGAAATCAACACTTTTATTGGAGCTCATGGAGGCAATAGGATCTAGAGGGCAGAGAAGAATTCCTAGTCCTCAAAGCAGATAATTTCCATACCTGGGACTGCAGGTCCAGAGACAGATNAGGAAATGGGATGGAAGGTGGAACATGAACCAGGCTATCTGGACTCTAANTAGCAAAATTCCTCTGATCTCTGAGATCTGAGAAATGGGTCTGTGCCACCTCCATCATTGTAGTCATGGANCTGTCCATTATTTTCTTTATGTTTCACAATACAGTTAATAGCACCACATCAGCCCNAGGCTAAAATCTGCTGTCTTGTGACAGGGCACACTCACAGCTAGGGCTTGATATTCCTATGGAGACACAAACTAAGACCCCACCNTGTCTTTACTTTAATCATCCTTTTCCATATCAGAAAAGTCACCACTGCTCCAGTAAGCAGAACTCCAAGAACCAGAGCAATAATAATAGCCATGATGGGGATGCAAAGGGAAAGGAAGGAATGCAGGAGTGAGGATCCTGACTTCTAACTCTCAGTCTTGACCCAAATCGTTCTCCACAAGATCTCCCATTTTTCTGAGTAGTCTCTGTGGAGTCCTTACCCCATCTCAGGGTGATGGGTTCAGGAAGTCCCACATGATTCACATGATATGTGTTCTCTGCCCTTCTCCAGAAGGAACCACCATGTAAACTATTTTCCTACATGCCTTGTCCTATAACCTCCATGTCCTGGATCTGGTTGCTTCTATCCCTCTGCCAGGTCAGGGTGATTGAATCAGGATAGAAGTTCAGGGTCCAACACCTCAGGGTGATTTTTCTATCAAATCTGATCTTATGAGTCACATGTATTTTGGGGGGTCTGAAGAAATCAATTGAAAACGTAAGGCACGTTGCATTCTTCCTGGTGATTGAGTCATCAATGCTCATATAGCCTTGTTACGAATGGATAGGAGAGTTAACTTGAAAGAGAGGTGTAGACTGCCCACAGCAGCCTACACTAAGGATATGAATAGGATAATCTACTCCTTGGAAAGATTCAGAGTCAGCATGAGACAGCACAGAGCAGGAGATGCTGGATCTCCCTCTAGGAATACGGACAAGGACTCTTCTGCTTCTGACTGGGTGGAGATAAAAGATTTAGAAACACTAGGGTCAGACTTCAAAGTCACTCTTCATGGAGAGTGAACAAGCCTGGGACAGGTCAAGGTTCACAATATAAATAGAAGGAACTGCTGCTTATTTAACATACTTAACTACCCTGAGAAAAGACGTAGCCTTCTGGAGAGTCCCTGTCTCTGGCTGAATCAGGAAACGCACACTCCTTCTTTCCTCTTTAATGAGTGACTGAGTTAGTATTCCAGCTGCTCCCTGCTGAAGGGGACTCCTCAGTGGTCAGGAGCTCCAGTCTCAGAGCATATGTGGAATTTTCTGTCCTTACCTGCTCTCACCAAAATCTCCTTCCCATAATCCAGCTGTGTGAGGAAGAAGTCCACACATTCAACCTCCAGATAAGTCTTTGCAAACTGTGTATAATTTGACTCCTCATACACTTGTTTGAGCATCTCAAATGCTTTGCCAACAATGGCCCAAGTCCTCTGGCCCTCAATTCAGTATGATGTAATTGTGGCCATTTAAGGCTTTTTCTAAAAATCCATGACTAAAGTACCCTCAAGGCAACACATCACAGTCATACTTCCTCTGGATTGTTTGATATACTGGACAAGACCCCTCTCTAAGCCATTCCAACTAGCCAAAAACCCTTGATAAGGCTCTTGGTAGACTAGGTCCCTCCCATATGTCCTTTTTAAGTGCCCTGGTTTGATCTTAAAGTGCACAGAAATTCAGGAGAATGTCCCTTGGATCTCTTGAATGATGGGTTACATTTTCCAGGGTAAACTTTGGACATGAGGAACTCTGGCAACCCCATGGAGAGTTATAAATTTGGGATTTCTGATCTGGGCTCACTTGCCAGTCACTCTATTTGTGTAGTTGTGGAACAGTGTCTGAAGTAACTTTCTGAAAACACAGAGCCTCCTGTGCTTTCTCCTCCCAGTACTCTGAATTCTGCTGACCCATCCATGGTGCACAGTGTTCCATCCTTGGAGTCCCTGCTCTGCTGTTGATTCTTCCAGCTGTATATCATCCACAAAGCCAAAAAAATGTACAGGGGCTCCAGGAAGTGAGGCCAAGGCAAGAGAACTTGGAAAAGTCAGCACAGTGTGGCCCTATGTACAGTGGGATTTTATATATTGAGCCTACACTAGAACCCCATGATGCTCAACAACCTGGCCACTGAGAATAGCTGGGATTAGGGAACAAGAGGCAGGGTAGGATGTAAAATGCAAAAAGGAATAGGAGGTTCTGTCTTGGCTAGGGAGAAGAGAGACTTTCCTGGTACTGCTCCCCTAGGGATGGAGACCTTTGGTTTCCCACATTGGGTCCTTTCCCTATGAAAACCCCACTCACCCTCTGGATGGCTAGTCAGGGTTGGCACAGCCAGGAGTAGCATGAGAAAATCTGTAACATACATCTTCATCCTGTTTGAAGAATGAAGTCAGATTCTGCTATTATGTGTTTATTTCATAATCTTGAAAGGAGGAGCCTGATTGGTTTCTCTTAAGAATTCACAAAGGTAGTGATATAGGGAGTTTGGTTGGGTCATGGGAAGATGAATGTCTGGAAGAGAACTCTCTGGGCTCCTGCCTCTCAAGCTCAGATCCATCTCTGGGTCCTGGGATCCTAGAAGACAAGTTACATACCCTGATATTGTCCCCCTCATTCGGGCCACAATATCCTCTGAGTCTAGGCCAGAAACCAATGAGTCAGGAAATCTCAAACATTGAGATATCTGGTTATCTACAGAGTCTTTCAAATTGATTTTTCATCAAGTCCACATGTTTGTGTCTTATGACAATCCACGTTCACAAAGTTAGGAATTGAGAATTCTGAGACATTCCATCTAATGAACACGTGAATAATTATGTTTACAAAAGATGACAACTATTTTCCAAAATCTAATGATATGGTGACAATAATAGATGTTGACATTTCTGCCTATCCTTGTCCTCATGTTTCCCACTGGAGATTCCTTCTATTATGATTCTTTTTAACTTTGTAGTTTATGTGTAGTTAGAAAATGCAGCTTCACAGAAATGTACAAGTAGAATATTTTTAGACTCACTTTTTATATTTTTATTCATGTGTATGATTGTGTGTCTGTGTCTGTGTGAATGTTAGGAGTTGGAGTTGTCAGTGGAGGCCAGAAGAGAAACTCTGGAGGAAAATGCACAGGAGGCTGTGAGCTCCTAGACTTCAGACTCTGATTCTGGTACTCTATACATTATAACCATCTCTTCAGCTACAGGGGGAATATTTTTATCAACATCTTCAGATCATCTTGCTCTTTTTGAGTCTCAGCAGGACTCCACATGCCTCTGTGCCATGAGTGCTGAGATTAAAAGCATTGGTCACAGACTGGAGAGATGGCTCAGTGATTAAGGACACTGAGTGCCCTTGCAGAGGTCCTGAGTTCAATTCCCAGAAATCACATAGTGGCTCAAAACCATCTGTAATGGGATCAGATACCCGCTTCTGGTGTGTCTCAAGATAGGTACAGTGTAATCATATAAAATAAATAAATACATAAATAAATAAATAAATAAATAAATAAATCTTTTTTTAAAAAAAGCATTGGTCACCACGCAAGTTAAATGGAGATTTTGACCTTTGATATGTCACTAGGATAGTGCAGGTACTACCTACAGTCTGTAATGTAAAACATAATTGAATTCATAGGGTACAGTATCCATGCTCATGTGCATAGGTGCACTGGGTGGATATTATGCACTGGGTGGATATTGTGTCTTGTGAACTGGGTGGATATTGTGTTATTACAGTTTATGTTTTTAAGATTTTTAATATTATTTATTATTTATTTAATGTAAATGTGCACACTGTAGTTGTCTTCAGACACATGAGAAAAAGAGGGCATTGGATCCCATTACAGATGATTGTGAGCCACCATGTGGAATTGAACGCAGGACCTCTGGAAGAGCAGTCAGTGCTCTTAACTGCTGAGCTATCTCTCCAACCCCATTTCATTTACTTTTAAAAAGGAAAATGTTTATTAAGTTCAGAAGTATTCCACTGTTCATACTTGTAAGTAAACCTTATTAAATCTCACTTGTTCATATTACTACAAATTTCACCAGAGAAATCTGTAAGCCTTTGAAGTGGTTATGGTTATGGGATTCAAACTGGAAATATTCTCCTGAGAGCTTAGTGTTTATCACTGTTGTAGTGGACTGCAGAAGGGTTAAGAAGACACTTTATAATATAGTAGAAACATCATAGGGTTCTTAAATATATTGCAAACACCTACTTGGTGAGCAGGATGAAGTTATCTACCTACCTTGTGTGGCAGAGGCTACAGGTCTCTCCTTTGGACAGATATTTTTTACATAGGGAACTTTCCTTTTGTGAAGGTTCCTGGCATATCATTCACACTATGTGGATGGATGGAGTCTATTTTGGTAGATACACAGATGTGGTAGATTAGCATGAGGTGATGTGGTCCCATGCATGAGGATGGTTCTTTTATGAATTATTTTATTTATTTACATCCCAAATGTTGGTCCCCACTTGGGAGGTGCATGAAGATGGCTCTTGATCTTGCATAATGGCCAAGGTCACACTGGATCCTGCCTTGGTTTGGCATAGTGAAGCATGATCCACTGGGAGCTGCACTGGCNGGTTTTGTGTATCAACTTGACACAAGGTGGAGTTATCACTGAGAAAGGAGTCTCCCTTTAAGGAATGCCTCCATAAGATCCAGTTGTANGGCATTTTCTCAATTAGTGATGAAGGGTGAGAAGGCACAGCCCATTGTGAGTGGTGTCATCCCTGGGCTGGTGATCCTGGGTTCTATAAGAAAGCAAGCTGAGCAAGCCAGGGGAAGCAAGCCAGTTAGCAGCACCCCTCCATGTCCTCTACATCAGCATCTGCCTCCAAGTTCCTGCCCTTTGTGAGTTTCTGTCCTGACTTTCTTTGGTGATTAAAATCAATTTGAAAGTATAAGTAAATAAACCCTTTCCTCCCCAATTTGCTTCTTTATGTTTATCATGATATTTGTGCATGAATAGAAACCCTGAATAAGATAGGAGCTACAGGGCTTTCTGCCTGCACTGCTTTCATTATTTTTTCTCAACTTTCTAAACCTCTGGCTATGTCTTAGTTTGGGTTTTACTGCTATAAAGAGACTCTATGACTAAGACAAATCTTATAAAGATGACATTTAATTGAAGCTGGTTTACAGTTTCAAACATTATCAAGGCAGAAACATGGCAGCATCCTGGCAGGCATGGCTCTGGAGGACAAGCAGAGAGTTCTACATCTTGTTGCAAAGACAAACAGGAAAAGACTGGCTTCCATATGGCTAGAAGGCTCTAAAAGCCCACCCCAACAGTGACAGACTTCCTCCAACAAAGCCATACCTACTCGAACAAGGCCACACCTCCCAATAGCGACACTCCCTAGGTCAAGAATATTCAAACCACCACAGACAGTATCATGGGACTCTCTCCCTTACTGGGTAAAACCACAAAGTAAATGTTGTTTATTTAGTTAAAAATAATGACCCCAAACTGTAGGAGCCCAGATCTGTATAGTAAGATGTAGAGAAACACAGAGATTGTGAGCCTAGAGTTGCCAAATGATGGCAGACAGACTCTGCTGGAACAGATACCCAGTAGGTGAAAAAAACAGGAGGGGAGCAGGGCAGGGGCCTGCCTGGCTGAGGTAGCAGAAGAGTCTGATTGGGTAAGAGCAAAGAAACTTTTTACCTTGCACCCTGGCTCAGCTCTACAGAAGATTTTCCCTCTGGACCCTGCACTTCCTCTTGTGTCTGCTGTCACAATAATGTGGGAGATGGAAGAGAAGAGATTTCTTCAGCATACTGCAAGGAGATTCAGGGTGGGCAGGAATAAGAGCACCCACAGCCAAGGCAGCCACTGGCTTCAGGAAGACAGGCAAAGGTCATCACCATTACTGCTGATTCAAGGCTGAGTCTGCACTGCTCTCATTTTGACTTATAATCTAGATGAAAGTGTGGCTGAAGGTTTTCCCTCAAACTTCCCAGTGCGAGTGGCAGGGATCTGTTGGGTTGGGTAATGGAAAATTAGCTCCAGGGAGCAGCATCTCTAGTGTACTGATTCCCCACCTAAGATCCAATGCTGGGGCTGTTATTCTAGAATTGTGTCTGGGGACACATTGCTTTAACCTGATGTCTGTCCTCATGGTCCTTATAACAATATCCTTCTTAATCCAGTCTAGATGCCAGGAAGTCAGCATTTCTCAATTGCTTTGACATCAGGATCTGTACACTGGCCTAGAAAGTATATGGATTTTCAAAATGGCTAAGATCAAAAACTCAAGTGAAAGCCCATACTGGTGAGGATGTGGTGAAAGGGAACACTCCTCCATTGCTGGTAGGAGTGCAAACTCAGAAAGTCGTTCTGGAAATCAATCTGGCAGTTTCTCAGAAAGCTGGAATCACAGGAAGACCCAGATAAACTGCTCCTGGATGTATACCCTAAAGATGCTCCACCATACCTGTATTAGTCAGGGTTCTCTAGAGTCACAGAATTTACAGATAGTCTCTATATAGTAAAGGAATTTATTGATGACTTACAGTCTGCAGTCCAAATCCCAACAATGGTTCAGTAGTAGCTGTGAATGGAAGTCCAAGGATCTAGCAGTTGCTGAGTCCCACACCGCAAGAAGGCAAAAGAGCGAGAGCCAGACTCCCATCTTCCAATGTCCTTATATGGTCCCCAGCAGAAGGTGTAGCCCAGATTAAAGGTGTGTGCCACCACACCTTTAATCCCAGANGATCTTGGACTCGGAGATCTCCCTGTCTTAATCTTCTGGATTCAATCACCACTGTGTCTCAAGATCTCCATACCAAGATCCAGATCAGAAACTTCTATCTCCCAGTCTCCAGATTAGGTTCACTGGTGAGCCTTCCAATTCTGGATTGTAGTTCATTTCAAATATAGTCAAGTTGACAACCAGGAATAGCCACTACAATACCCCAAGGACATATGCTCCAATATGTTCATAGAAGCTTTAGCCATAATAGCCAGAAAGTGGAAGCAACCCAGATATCCCTCAACCAAAGAATGATTACAGGAAATGTGATTCATTTACAACATGGAATACTATTAAGCTACTTAAAACAAGAGCATCATGAATTTCACAGGCAAACACAAAGTAAATGGACCTAGAAAATATCATCCCGAGTGAGGTAACCCAGGCACAGAAGGACATGCATGGTATATACCCACTGATAAGTGGGTATTAGACAAAAAGTTTAGAACATGCATGATACATCACACAGACCCAAAGAAGTTAAACAAGAGGGAAGGTTCAAGTGAGGTTGCTTGAATCCTACTTAGAAGGGGGAACTAAATAGTCATGGGAGGCAGACAGAGCAAGATATCTTGGTGGGAGAGTGGAGGGAGAGGGAAAGTGGGGGCAGGACCAGAAGTGAGGAGAGATAGAAGAGAGGCCCAGGAGAATAAATGGAAATCTGCAGCTGCTGGGAGTGGGAGAATTCTCTAGGAAATCCCAGAGACCTAAGATGAGGGAGGGTCCCAGGAGTCAATGCAGGTGGTCTTAGCCAAAATGTTCAACAGTGGGGATATGAAACCTGAAGTGACCACCTCCAGTAGACAGACAGGACACCCAGTGGAGGAATGGGGACACATAACTACCTACAAGACTTATGACCCAAAATTGGTCCTGTCTAAGACAAATACAAGGACAAAGATGGAGCAAAAACTAGAGGAATGACCAACCAGTGACTGGTCTATTTTGAGACCTATCCCATGGGCAGGCACCATTCTCTCACATTATTAATGATGCTATATTGTTCTTTCAGGCAGGAACCTAGCATAGCAGCTCTCTGAGAAGCTCTACCCAGCAGCTGACTGAGACAGATGCAGACACCCACATTAGACAAACATTGGACAGAGGTCAGGGACACCTATGGAAAAGTTAGGGGAAGGGCTGAAGGCCTTCAAAGAAATGGCAACCCCTCAGGAGAACAACAACTCAACTAACGTGGACACCTGGTAGCTCCCGGAGACTGAACCACCAGCCAAAGATCATACACTGGCTGGCCCAAGGCCCCCAGCACGTATGTAGCTGAGGACTGCCTTGTCTGACCTCAGTGGGGGAGGATGCCCCAGGGTGGGAGGATACAGGGTGGGGGCTGCTTTCTCAGAAGGGAAGTGTAGGAGAGATTTGGGGAAGAATTCATCAAGGGAGGACAGGAAGAGGGAACAGCATTTGGAATATAAATAAATATATAAATAAATAAATAAAATTTTAAAAAAGAAAGAAAAAAGAAATATGTATTTCAATAGTAATTATGCTTTTGTGGATATCATTCCGTATTTGCCATGTTAAGAACTCAGAATTTTGAGACATTTGCTTTATGAATATACTATTAACTGATTGTATGCAGACTATTTCAACAGTAAAATAGCTGTTTTCCAAATTACAGTGATTTCATAAATAATAACTAGAATGTTAACTTTTGTGCATATCCTCACCTTTTCCATTATTATATCCTTGCATAGATTTCTGGCTGTTTTGAAAATCAGGAATATATATGTTCACAGAAATATGTCAGAGGGATAATATGTACACATTCATTTTTCAGTCCCCCACCTCCTCCTTTTGTTGGTTTGCCAATATTACAGTTGCCTTCAATGGCCAGAAAACAGTGACAGAAACCATGAAGCTTCAGCAACTTGTGCTCTAGGAAGCCTGGATGATAAGAATACACAATATCCTCACTGATGAGCCCTCTCCCCGGATCAAAGAGGATTTGTTTTCATGAACATCTTCAGAGGACTGTGGTTTGTTTTTTATATACATAGAGTCTCACCATGTATCCCTGGCTGGCCTGGAACTATCTATGTAAACCCAGCTGATATCCAACACTGAATAATACACATGCACCTTAACTCAGTGTGCTGGGATTAAAGGTATGAGCTCCCACACGGGCTCACTGTGGATCTTTACTTGGACACTTCAATAAAGTGGCACAGGTGGGGTTGTTCAAGGTCATTTAAACGTGACCCTGAAGCATCAATGAACTCTTCATAGTCTGCTTCCTTCCTGCCTAGCATTCTATTTCTGTTTCCTGGAGCCTGCCCCCACCCACTCCCTCCCTAGCTACCTAAGCTCTGCAGGTATTATAAATGAAACTCACATATATCAATCATCAAAGCTAACGTCCACAAATAAAAGAAACATGCAATATTCACTTTTTCTGGGTTTGGATTTCCTAATTCAGAATGATTGTTTCAATCATTTTCCTAAAATGTCATAATCTTTTTCCCACATGAAGTATTTATTTGAAATAAGATATGTTGTTTCATCTACTATATTTATTCATTCATTTATTAATTTATCCTCTCCTATATTATAGCCCCACTTCAGTTTCCCTTCTGGATGCTCTTCCCAGCCCTCCTCCTCACCTGCCATGCCTCTCTCAACAAAGCAAAGATGAGCGAAGATGAAGAAATGAGACCAAGGAAGCATTGCAAACCTACCAATACAAGCGTACCATGACTGTCCATTGAGTCTTATTCATACTTTCTCCAAACGGCACATATTCTGCCACAGGTCTTACATAAGCAAAACACCAGGTAAGTCTGCATCAGGTAACATCCAGAAACTTGCACATCAGTTACACAAGGTCTTTGGAGTCCCTTTACTGCAGGAGTCTCTGTAGTATTGTCACCCTGGTTGTTAAGGTCAAAGAAAGCTTGCTGTCTGGCAGCCCTGAAGAAACTAGGCTTGGCCATCTATCCAAAATAAGTCAACAGAAAAGACAAGAACTGGGAAAAGAACTGGGGCCTCACTGGGCAAGCTGTTCACTGGGCAAGCTGTGAGGGAAGATTTGTAGGACACTAAATCCAGCTGGACCTCTGTCATAATGACCGAGAATGACGCCTAAAGATGAAACCAACTGGAGAACAGGTATTCAAAAAATTGAGACTATAGAGGACATTTCTCATTCAAACTCAGAAAACTTAATCCCACTTTGTTTTAAGATGAATTTTTATTCTTTTTTATATGTATGTCAATGTATATATGAGAATGTACACAGTAATACCTGACATACTGAATATCCCTGAACCTGGAGCAACAGGTGTTTGTGAGCCACATATTGGAAGTGCTTGGAACTGAACATGGGAACACTGCTCTCTCAACAAGCTATGGTAGCCACTAATTCAACTTTCCAAACACAGGAACACAATTTTGTCTACTTTCTTTTGCTGGATTCCAGAGCCTGGAACAGGGCCAGGCAGACGACAGACTCACCAACACTTATTGAGGACTAAATCTCAGGAGCAGTCTTTGGCTGTCTAGAGGTGGACCTGGAGCAGGAATATAGAGGAATTGCTTCTTCCATTTGTACAAGAGGGACATCCTACTTGCTTCAAGACAAGAGACCTTGACCAGCAAGTTCTAGAGCCCCAAGCATACCTGGGGTACAACACCAAGTCTTTGGACAAGGGGGGAAATCGTCTGAGGCACAGATGATCTTACACCGTGGGTAGTCAGAAGGGAGGGTGCATCTCAGGAACAGGAAGTCCTCTGCATCCAGCATTCCTGCTGCTTCCTATCTCCAAGCCCTGCCCAAGCCACAGCTACACAGTCATGGGAGCTTCCCCATGCCACAACACCAAGCTTGGAAACCACAATTAGGCACCAATTCCACATCAGAACCAAGGAATGATGGGTGTGTGGTCATGGATGTGACAAGGTGAGTCTACATCTCTGTAGGACACAAGCTGGGGACAAGGGGCAAGATGCCTGAGTCCTCACTCTGAATCATTGAATTCATAAGGTAGAGAGTCTCTGTCTTTTAGGTTTACCCTGCATTTGAGGAGGACTGTGCTATACCTAAGGTTGGAGGTTAATGGAAGGATCATACTGGTGTAATGGGGGATAGTGAGCAGATATCTGGCCTGGTGGTCATGAGAGACCTGCCAGTATCACTTTATCATTCTTAGATCATGCTACTTCTAATCTAGACCCTCTGAAGACAGTCTCCATGACCACTGACAGAGCAGCCAACTCTCATCCCTTTATCTCCCTTAGATGCTTGTGATCCAGGAAGCCAAGGCTTAGCACAGATGGCCTGGACCAGTCAAGAAAGCAACATAACGACTTGGCATCCAGCGCCTTTCCCCCGCCCGCCCGGGGAGAAGTGGAGAGGTGTTCGCTGGGGAGTCCCCAGGCCTGATCCAGCATCCAGCGCCTTTCCCCGCCCAAGGAGGGGTGTCTGCCCAGCAGTCTCCAAGTCTGAACTGGAAGGAGGGGTGTTCGACCGGGACCAGTCCCCAGGTCTGACTCGGCATCCAGCGCCTTTCCCCGCCCGCCCGAGGAGAGGTGGAGAGGTGTTCGCTGGGGAGTCCCCAGGCCTGATCCAGCATCCAGTGCCTTTCACTGCCCGAGGAGGGGTGTCTGCCCAGCAGTCTCCAGGTCTGAACCGGAAGGTGAGCCATCTTGGTTCCGGTGCACTGCTGGGGAGAGGGCGGACTGGAGAAGAGTCACAGCTTCTGGGAGGGAACCCATGTCTGGTTCCGGTCATCCAG
>NW_018392486.1:19649-29980 GCF_900095145.1 Mus pahari | reverse complement strand
GATCTCTGGAGTTAGTTGTTATAGTTGTCTCTGGTTGGAGCTTGTTCCTCCTGTGATTTGGTTACTCTCTGTCAGCAATTCTGGGAGTCCCGTTTTCTCCTGGGTCTCAGTTGTCAGGTTACTCTCTGGAGGGAAGCTCACTTTTCAATAATGGGAGAATAACCTACAAGCTTCCCTCCGCCGAGCCCGCGGCTCCAGTCACCTGAGGACCGCACCGGGACGCCACCGCGGCTGCCCGGATGCCGTTACCGCACGAGGCCTGTGCTGCGCCGCCGCGTAGCCGGGAATATCTTTAAACTCATTGGTACAACAGACAACATCCTGGATATGAAGCTAGAATGCAAATTTCTAAAACCACTCTGGAAATCAATTTAACAGTTTTTTTTTTCAGAAAATTGGGAAAACTTCTAATAAAAGATTCATCTATACCTTTCATGGTCCTATACTTAAAAGATGCTCCAATACATCATGAGGAATCAGCTCTACTATGTTCATAGCAGCTTTATTCAATTAGCTCAAACACTAAGATCAACAATTAATAAACAGAACCTAATGAAACTGAAAAATCCGGTAAGGCAAAGGACACTGTCAGAAGGACAAAATAACAGCCTACAGATTGGGAAAAGATCTTCAACAACCATACATCTGACAGAGGGCTAATATCCAACATATATAAAGAAATCGAGAAGTTGGACACCCACAATCCAAATAACCCCTCTTATCATGCTTATTACATTCCTGAATCATCTTCCTCATTTCCTTGCCTCAGTGCTTTAGCCCATCAAGGACTATGTGTGTAGGCATATAAGGCAGAGTATTAAAATAGCTGTGAGTATAAATGCACAGGGTGGATACAAGCACAGGAAATCTCAAAATAGAGCTGTTTGTGGTTTTCCTAAGACCTGTGAAGTTTACCATATTTCATGGTGTAAATGTTGCACCTTAAAAGACAGAGGCACCAAGAGGTGGGACACTGGCCAGGATAAGCAAGTCCTCCCAGTGAAGCAAGTGATCAGTCCTTTCCTGTGGGCTGGTGACTACTGCAGGTTTCCCTGGCCTCAATTGGGACAGGAAGAACAGCTTGCAGCTGTGCAATGCTAGCACTGCAGTCCAAGGGACTCACTGGAAGATTTGAATGTAGGATTAATATTGTGTCTGTCTTTACAATAAGGATTGGGCAGTTGTGGTTTCACAACTAAATCTTTTACAATAAAGCCAGGAAAAAAATACACACACACACACACACACACACACACACACACACACACACACACACACATATATATATATATATATATATATATATATATATAATATATATATATATATATATATATATATATAACACACACACACACACACGCACACATATATATATATATGTGTGCGTGTGTATGTGTTTATATGTGGTTTTATTTGCTTATTTTTTCACAAACATGTATTTAGAAGGCAGAACTTAGGAAAACAATTTTTTTCTCCTTTCTCACTCCTCTGTTTTATTAGCAGTGATGTGAGTCCTCTACTTCCTGTATTATACTGTATTTTGGTCATAGAAGCAAATCTGGAGTGTCACTCAATTTCATTCCATCTGTAGTCACTGTATCTTTCAATGATAATTGTGCTCCTTAACAGTATACATTCATCTATAATTTCAGAGGTCAGTTGTACAGAGCTTAGAGGAAGCTGCTGCTCTTTTGCTTTACAGTTTTGGACCTACTCCTATATCTGTTTAAACAAACAAACATAAAACAAATAAACATACAAAGAAAGAAACCCATTCTGTGTTCAGTTTCTATTAACTGCCCTCCTTCTTCATCAAGCACATTGGTGGGACCCTCAGGTTTTGCTAATGCTATAGTCAGAATAATGAACAAGCATTCATGGAGTTCCTTCTCACAGTCTTTGCATGATGTTACAGGAGGCAAAGAATATTTGGAAAGCACAAAGTCATGTGCCCTGTGCATGTGGTTAGTCTCCTTGCTAAGAATGACACCCTATCAGCACAGGTAAGGATGCCAGAAGGTCTCACTGCCATTAATATTTCTGTGGACAGTGTGATATAAACCTCTCAGATGAGGGAGGAGTGGGCTTTCTAGAGCAGCAATGGTTCAGGGCTGTAGATGTGTCAGTTTCTCTCTTTTTCTCACGTAGCCTTCCTGTCATGTCCTTCAGAACACTCGCACTCTTTGAAATGATAAGGTAGAAAATCTACACTGTTTTGTGTCTTAGAGTAGCTTCTCGAAGCTAGAAGGCTTAAAAGCAAAGTTTTCTTAAAATATATGAGCTTCTGCCTATACTCCTGATTGCAGTGAATCGAAACCTAGGAAGGAGGTGACACACTCTTGACTAAGTGAAAACATAGGCTTGAAGACTCAGGGTTTTGCTCAGTCTTATATGCTAAAAAAACTGGAGTATTGCCATGGAAATGATAATATTATATGTTGAATGCAACTTTTTCCATCCATTTGCAGGTTATGACTACAAACTTTATATAAGCTGGATGTGGTGATTCATACCTTAATCCCAAAACTTGAGAAGCAGATTCAGGCAAACCAGGTGTCTATAGTGAGGTTCAGGTTAGCCAGGGCTAAATAGTAAAACCCTGTCTCAGATACAACAAAACACAACAAAAACTATTTGTATATCTTTTTAAACCTTCACAGCAACCTTATAAAGAAATGGCTGTTCTAAATTGTGTGGTCAAAAAATTTGTGAATGATGGGACTTACAAGAAATCTCAAGAGCCTTGGTTAATGTTTCCACTCATGTATACCCAGCACCCAGATTCGTGCATTTTTGAAAGATAAAACCCCAGCCCTTCTAAATGCTCATTGTGTCCATATTCTGTACTTAGTGATGTATTTGAAACATAGTCTCAATATTAGTCATACAGTGCCAGTAAGTCAGCTGAATTATTCAATTTTTCCTGCGAAAATCTGAGACATCACAAGCATATGCCTGCACAGGGACACTGCGACCACTTTCTTCAACACTGATATTCCTCCTCCCCATTTCCCATATTCTCTAATTGTGTGTTTGTGTTTGTGTGTGTGCATTTTGTGTGTGTGTGTGTGTGTGTGTGTGTGTGTGTGTGTTTAAAATAGAGGGATTCCCCCTGGGGAAGCGGGTAGAGACAAAACAGACTAGCTGGAGGTATTATGGAAGCATCCACACTGTACTCAAGGAACTTCTCTTATACTTATAATGTCTGTCATCTGTTTCAGGGGACCTTGGGTGCATGATAATGGCAGACTTGAGTGGTGACTCAGAGATATATGGGTTAAATAACCAAAAAATGGACTTTTGAAATATCTCAGAGTATTAAAGCACTGGCCACACCAAGCCTGATGATATCTCCAAATTTGATCCGTGGAATCCTTGGTAGAAAAAAAATAACTAACTCCCCATAACTCTGCAAAGTTGTCTTCTGATCACGATGCACACCCCATGGCATGGATACACTCAAATTTTCTTTCCCAACTCTCTCTCTCTCTCTCTCTCTCTCTCTCTCACACACACACACACACACACACACACACACACACACGCTCTATTAGGAGTCAGGCTTGTCAGTGATTCTTCAGTTCCTCTTCAAGTCTCAAGTCATGCACCATTTCCCAGTGATTGCTTAAGCACTGTCAATTGATTTCAGGAACAATTTTAACTGTTTCATCAAAATTAAGCCAGCAGGTTGGAAAACATACAATCAATGAAAGTACAGATTAGTGAGTGACTTGAATATATATATCATGGCAACAGACTAATGAAATCAAATAGTCTTTTACCTCCTCTCTATTCTATTATTATTATCATTGTTTTTGTTTCTATCATTGACATTTGTATTATTATTGTTATTATCATTATTGTATGATACATGGTTAAGGCTTTGTATATGCCAAGCATGGCCCTACACTGAACTGCACTCTCAATCCCAATGAAGCGTCTCAAGTATTCAGCATGTGCAGCCTCACTAGTAATATGCACAGCAAGAGCTTTGAATGAAGGGCATTGATGCAAAAAACAGCTTTCACCTTATATGGAATAAAAGATAGTGTAGTCTGCAACCATTTAGAGTGACCGTGGCTCCATGTTCCAATGTGGGGGCAGTTTCATGAAGTTTTATAGTTTTAAAGAACCTAGAAAGTCATAAATCCAGTCAATTTCAGCATACATTGATGGGTACATCAGAGAGGTACTTGCAACAAGATGGGGGAAGCTTTTTTATAGGTCATCAGAGGACATTCTTAGCCTTCAGGTTTGTGGAAGCTACTGGTATGTTATGTTCATATATTTTGTGAAGTTTTTATCTACCAGTAACAGGATGTTTGTTCTGACACAGGTTACTTAGAGGGTTATTCCTAGCCTCTGGTAATATAATTATTCCCTAGATCCACAACACTACAAAGTCCTCACCTCTCTGTACTTAAAATCCTTCATTGCTCAAATAGCTTCTTTCCAGGAATTCTCATCACAAACCCATGTACAAAACTCATAGAAGAAAAATCACTTCATCACATCTCTAAAAACTAACTGTGAGTATTTTCATGCCAATGGATAGAATGTAAATAAACTAGATTTCATCTGATAATCTATATTAGAGTTCTTAAAATGTATATTTCCTTGAATCCCATGATTTCATGCATAAGATGCCTCTCTTAGTATGTTCTAAAGAATATCCCATGTAGTTTTTAAACTAACAACAACAAAATATTGTAAAACAACTGGGATGTTCAGCAGGAATGGATGATCAAATTTATTTATGCTGCACATAAGTAATTGATATGACATTAAAATATTGAGATCAATATATATAAAATGAAGAAATGCTTATTATTTATTTATTAACCTGGAGTACATTGGTGTTGTGGTGCACAGCTTTAATTCTAAGACAAAAAAGTGTGAAAACTGAGGAATATGAGTGTGAGGTTAGCCTATGCTACATAGTAAGATAAAACAACTGTCTCTAAGATCAACAACAACAAACAACAACAAAAAAACCAAACCAGAACAAAACAAAACCAAGTCCTGGGTCTGTAGCTCAGGGGAAGAGTGTTTACAGAACATGTTCATTGTCTTAGATTTGATTTCCCATCACCACGAAAACATCAGCATTAAAACACTCCATACAGAATGACATCAATGTTTATAGGAAATATTATCTATGATTGAAAATCTAGAAAAGTGTAATGGAAGACTTCACCAATGCATTCCTAATACATACTTAGCTGCAATTAGCATAATTCAAAATGAAGAAATAACTTAAAAAATAATAACATAAGAGTAAAATTTCAATAGTCTATTACAAAATTAGGAGCATCAGTTCCACTTTTTTCCTAGTTGTTTTGTTAAGGACACTGTTTTTGCTTTCTCTTCAGGAGTGCTTATCTTCTCCATCTTAAAATATCATTTATGGACATTTGTTTTGCAGCATCTGGTACAATATGTTACTTCTCTCCTTTGCTCTGAGAGTCAGGTTTCATTAAGCAGTTTCCTCTTTTCGCTTTGGTGAAGAGGAGGAGCATAAAATCATGAGGTTGAGTATCACTCAGTGGAAATTTAGTTCTACTGTTTATTTTGAAGACTCTTAGGGGCTATCAACCAGAAAAAGCCAACTTTTTCCTCCACCAGCATCACTTCGCGGTAGAGACGCAGGTAACAATAACTGCTTTTATTGGTTTTCTACTGAATGATCAAATATAATCTAGAGAATTTCAAATAGTGTTATGTGAGAGCTCGATTGATGGTGAAGGCCTGTTAGTTGTGTTGGATCAGGTTAAATTTGGCAGCATGTGACAACTGTGATTCTGCATTAGTTGTTTTCTTTAGGAGTATACTGTGATGTGTGTTGTGTTCTAAGAAATTAAGGTTGAGGGATTTATGGAGTTCATTATTCTTTAACTGGGTTAAATGTTTATATATTATCAACCTAAATGATTTCATAATAGGATCCAGGTAAAACGGGTCAGGGTGTAAATGAGCTTGCTACACAAGGCTGACTGACCACCTAGTTTGACCCCTGGACTTCACATGAAGGTGGGGTAGAACTCACTTTGTAAAATTGCCTTCTGGACACGTGCACTGTGGCTCAATAATCCCAAAAGCAATAATAATAAGTAACAATTTTGAATAAGAATTCTGTAATGGAAGGATTCTTTTTTGTCAAGACAAATGGCAAAAGGTAAATCACTTCAGAAAACTTAATAAATTAAAAAACTTGATAAGAATGCTCTCACATGTGTAACTTGTATTTGTTATTTGCTGGATCTCAGCTCAATTATTAATGTAAAGGTAATATCAGTTACAAATACTTACTATTTACAAATACAGTGTTATCTACTATCAGATGGTTTCTTTCATGGGCATTAGCTCATGTGTACTGCATTGTGATGAAATTTATTTTCATATAGCCTCCTTTGCAACATTATGTGTGTATATATTAAACGTAACATGATCATGTACATGAAATGCTATGAGATTAAAGTTCATATTGTATCTTCTATGCCTCTCTCTCTCTGTTGCTCCCACAACCCACCTAGCAATGACCCCTTTCTTCTTTTCTGTTTGCTGCAGGTACTCAAGGTTAGAAATCATTTCTGCTGACTTTGAGCTAGGAGAATCAGATGATATAGATTATACCACATTTTTCTGTCTGGGTCTGGTTTATCCCACTCATTAGGAACTTTTCTGATTGAATCCACTTACCTGGTTGAAGTATGGAGAAGAATGTATAGAATGTGGCTGGGTGGAGTGGTTGAACATCTTAGCTGATTGGGGCTTCAATCCAAGAGAGAGTTATGTATCTTGCATCACCTGTAGTATTAATCTTCAAATACCTTTCTTAAGGTAGTGTCAGGGAAACACCGACAGTCATGTATAAATAAAAAGACTGAAAGAAAAATTGCCATTCATTATCAAAATGTATAAATAATCATAAAGCAACATTTTCATTTATTCCTAAAATTTCAAAGCGGCTATATCAATTATAGAGTGACTTATTAAATTTTTAATTCTTTCCATATTTCTTAGAAATAATTGTATGATCATTAGAAATATAAACTACTTTAATAAAAATCTACAATGAGTTCTCATCTGTAATGAAAATTGGGTCAGTCCATGTCAGTGCTTTTGTAGCATTAAATGAGTTAGTCAGACCCCACCCTTTCCCAGACCTCTGAATCATCAGATTCAGTTAACTTCCTATAGGTGAATATTTTAACATTTTTCCTAGAATCCACTCAAGGCACCATTTGAATTGAGAACATACTTCATTCATCACTCCCAAGATGAGTGAGGAGGAGGTCACTTACTCAACTGTAAGATTTCATAAGTCTTCAGGATTGCAGAAACAAGTGAGGCCTGGGGAGACTAAAGGGCCCAGAGAAGCTGGATACAGAAGTAAGTGTTTAAAATATCTAATGTCACATGTATTTCTTAAAATGCACTTTAAATTTTTAAAAATTAGAAATATTCTAAGCTTCTAAGTAAAACACTAATGATCCATCTCATCGGGGCTTGGTTATGCACCAGGATGGGAGGGAAGAAAAGAGTTTTAGTTGGATGGTAATCATGTACAAAATGGTTCAAATCTAAGTTTTAAAAAATAGCAATATAGTTCTAAAATTTAAAAAAGAAAGAAAAAATTATGACCTTACATCTACTCTTTAGTTGTAGCCACCTACTAAAGAAATGAGATGGGCAGAATATAACAATGAAAATATATAAGAAAAAAATCTTTGGAATCAAGGAGAAATGAGAAACTACTAGGACTTTATTATTTATTCTAGTCAAGAAGAATTTTGAATAATTTAAATCTAACTAACCAGCTAGAGTTAAAATGTATGCCAAATGATCTAGGGAAACAAAATCCTAAGATAATGACACTTTTACATTTTTTTCATTCTTGAAGATAGTTTTTTTTGTTTTGTTTTTTTGTTTTTGTTTTTGTTTTATATTCCCAATGTCTAATGCAACAGGCAACATGTTTCAGTTTGGTATCTTGTACTTGGATTGTATGTTAACCTTCAGTTCCTTCTGTAGACTGTACGTTTCTTTTTGTAGAACTGGGTGAGGGCACATACCTGTTATCCAGCTCATTCTAGGTTGAGTCAGGAGGGTTCAGAATACAAGATCAAGGATGAAATAAGTTCAAAATTCTGTGGAAATTCCCATGCATAGGATTTGTACAGTGGGTGCATTTTAGGTAGAAATCTGCAATTTTGAGTTAACATTTTCAATCTGTTTATATCATCGACTTGTGCAAAATTTCCCCTAGTTCCCATGCTACAAAAAAAAAATTGTAATTAATATTGATATGTGCTCTTTCTTGGTGATAATTTTCTTGCTGTGTTTTGCTTTGTTTGTTTGTTTTTTGTTTTTTGATTCTTTTTTTTATTTTATTTAAGAGTGTTCAGTCCCCTGGCAGCTCATTGTGAGTGCTCTTGGAATCCTCTGTTTCCTTCTTCTGGTAACTGTTTCAGCGTTGACAATAAAAAGTGAGTAATTGAGAGAAATCTTATTTTTCTTTCTGCCTAAAGAACAACAATATGAACTAACCAATACCCCCAGAGCTCCCAGGGATTAAATCACCAACCAAAGAATACATATGGTAGGACTCATGGCTCCAGCTGCATATATAGCAGAAGATGTCCTAGTTGTCATCAGTGGAAAGAGAAGTCCTTGATCCCGTGAAGGCTCTATGCTCCAGTGTGGGGGAATGCCAGGGCCAGGGAGCAGTAGTCAGTGGGTTGGTGAGTAGGGGAAGTGGGAAGGAGATAGGGGACTTTCAGGGGAGAAACCAGGAAAGGTGATAACATTTGAAATGTAAATATAAAAATATATAATAGAAAAGAATAGCTTTAGACATGAACTATGGAGTTATACACATTATCCATTGTTTTGGCTATAGTCAGGGTATGAGTCAGAATCTCTGGAGTTATATTGTTTTCCAGACAAAGTGAAAGTTCAGTTCTCTTTCATACTTAATCTGTTAGCTCTGGGGCTGTTGAGAGTTCCCCTGTTCTGTCTCAGTTTTGGTCATATTTCTTCTGAGGACTTGGTGATATTTTTCTTTCTGTGCTCCAGTGATTGTGAATCTAATGTAACCATGTTTTTTCAATGTATATTGATGTCATGCTTAAGTAAAAAGACTTTATTTGTACAGAGACATTAAAGGTTAAACTTAATTGAATTTCTCTACATCAACAAAAGAAATCACTTTCAGGCTTTGCTAAAACATAGCTATGTAGGTGGATATATTGCATTCCATATGCTCCAATAAGAATTGTGCCATTTAAAGTGTTTTTTTAGTTCATATTTTCATAGTGTGTTAAGTAGTCACTGACTATTTTACTTAGGTAATTATTTGTAAATTTGTGCTACAAATTGAAGTGAATGAAAGTTACTTCCACCATAATTTTATTCAACTGTATTATTTATTTCACAGTAAACTTAGTGAAATATTGAAGTATGTTTCTATAGTGAGTTAATTGAAGTGCTAATTTATAAATGTTAAAGTATCAATTAATGATAGGTATTGGGTGTCAACATGAAGCTTTTTCTCTAAACTTAATCTCCAATATATACTTCTTATAAGCATTTTTGATATTATAGCTGTGACAAACTTAGTTTTTCAGTATGTTCAACAAAAACATGAACTGCAGATTACTCTAAAATGCCATGATAACTGCACCACCATGCTAAGTGACATCAACTTGAAACATGAACTACTGAAAAATAAGGCTATAAAGCATCGTCCAGGCAATGATCTTCTGGAATCCCTCAACAGGGAACAGAACAGGTGGTACAAAGAAACCAAGACTGTTTTAGATTCCTCACAGCACAAAGGTATGTTGCAGGGGAAGACCATAAATACAGAATTGCATCATTAACTTTTATTCATTCTCTGGAAGCTTTGAAGTCCAACCAGCAGTTTAAGGCACTGATGATCTTTGGGATCATTTAGGGTTTCTTATTTCATGTAGGGATCTGGAAACTCAAAACTTCATCTTTGGATTAGGAAAATCTTAGAGTTTCTAAAAATCAGGTTCTTTTTGCACTCCTACTGCCCTCTGAGGAGGTAATAACAAATCAATCTCCCTGAAAATTTTTAATTGTTTTGGTCCATGGGAAAATCTGAATCTCCAATTTTGCTCCAATTTTATGAAAGTTTTTAGCAAGTGTGTATTTATGACCTATTTACACTAAAGTAGACTTAGAGCATTTATTGTATGGACTTTTTAAAACAATTTGTGTGTGAGAGAGAGATTTATATAATTGTGTGTGTATGTGTGTGTGTGAGAGAAAGAGACAGAGACAGAGACAGAGAGAGAGAG
>NW_018392486.1:1958-19639 GCF_900095145.1 Mus pahari | reverse complement strand
AGAGAGAGAGAGAGAGAGAGAGAGAGAGAGAGAGAGAGAGAGAGAGAGAGAGAGAGAGAGAGAGAGAGAGAGGAGTCTGTGTTTTCCATCTGACATGTCTTGAGAGAGTTGGACTGTTGGTAAATAAGGGACTCTCCCTGAAGAAGACAAGTAAGGTTCACCATGGTTTGTACATGTTGCAACTCTGTCAATGACAAAGTAATTGAGGGTGGAAAGATGAAAAGATTAATTGTCATATGAACCCTTCTTAACTTTCAGTGTGAATGGTCATTTTAACTGATACAGTTTATCAATCATCATTAGTTATTTTTAGAAGATTCGGAGAAAACAAAGAGCTCTTGTATATAATCTCACCACTCTGTGATAGTAGGATATGCTTATTCTTATTATGTCAGGATTAATATACTTAAAACTGCTGCATTATAAAATTTTTTACAGGAAAAAACTCCAAAACAACTTTTGAAGTTTTCTAGACCCATGAAAAATTTTTTGTCACATTAATTAAAAGCAACTTAATTATCTGTAAAGAGTAGCATAATGAAATCATTCCTATAATTATGAGGTTAAGGGAGGAGGATTTTTAACAATCAGGAATGTAAGGACATCCCAGCAAATTCCAAGCCGGCCTGAGGAAAAAAAAATGAAGTTTGGAAATTCCCAGCCCATCTCTAAACAAAATATTCATACTGAGGTGATCTTGCAACCAAAACTTCATGAATTTCAATGTATTCAACTTTTAACATTTGGACAGGTGGGCACAACACTGAAGATGTCAACATAATCAGGATAACAGTCTACCAACACTAAACCTCTCACATATGTCTCTTATTTCTCTTAAGATCATTTATCACAGACCTTGGCATAATGATAATTGCACAGAAGTGTTTGTACCAATATGGGCACAATGCATTACTACAGATCTAGAATTCTGTTATCAGTTCAACTATCTCTTAGAAGCAAGTGCTCATTGCTTGCTTCTAGACACTGGTATCTCACAAAGCTCTGCTTCACAGAACTGGGTTGTTTTAGAAACCTGATCTTCATGGAATCATATTGTGTGGTCCTATATCCAGTGTGTTTCACTTTGCAAACTATCCTCAAGTTCAGTGATATTTGTTACATAGGTCAGTGTCTTGCTTTTGTGTTTGTTGTGAGACATGATGTCATTATATAGCACAGGATAACTTGGAACTCACTGTATACCCAAGGCTGATATGAAAATGACCACTTAGACTAGGCAGCATTCCTCCTGCCTCTCTCTTGGAGTGATACGATTATAGGCATAATTCATCATGCCAGGCTGATTCATTTCCCTTTAAAGGATAAACAGTTTTCTTTTGTGTGTATATCCTATATTTTCTCTACTGATTCATCCATGATTGACACAGGAATTATTTCTATATCTCTATGTGATTAACAATGTTTCATAGAACATGGGGGTGCAAGGGTCCCTGGGCATCAAAAAAAGTCTCAATTTTTGAGCCATGTGAGTTTTTACTTAAAAAAAAAACACAGGCTTAATAAACATATTGTTCTGTTAACAGAATACTAGAGAACAGTAAGTTTAACAATTTACCTTCTCTGTTGCAGGCAGAGGTGTTGAAATATACTGGTTCTGCTATGGTATAAAATGTTATTATTTCATCATGGACAGAAAACCATGGAGTGGATGTAAACAGGCCTGCCAAAATTCCAGCTTATCTCTTCTGAAGATAGATGATGAGTACGAACTGGTACTGCAGACTCTTACTTGGCCTTTTATTCTCTTAGACTCCATCTCTAACCCTGAATAATGAGATACTGAATCCCAAGTATTTTTTAACATTTGTATATGGTTTTCCTGTAATGTAAACAAAACTGTAAAGTGGAGACTGGTTTGTATGGAAACACTTCTATCTTTTAGTCTCTTCCCTTGCTCAGGAGTCTAGAAGAGAGTCCCTCAAAAAGCATGTCTTTCCCAGATAAAGTTTAATCCTTTGTTAGAGCATATCTTATTACTGACAGTCATTTATCTCTTTAGAGCACCAAGAAAACCCCCTCTGTCTAGGGTTTGATCTTTGGAACATAGTAGTTAGGCTGCCTGAGATGAGTAATCAGATGACAACAGGGAAAGTATCTGAGCCCTGGCCCAGTTTGAAAAATGGGATAATATGAGAAATGTTGGATTAAATGGTTTGACCAGTGAGTCCCAGGGTTATTTTCACTGAAATTATCAATAATCATTACTATATAGTATCCGTATGTTCTGTAAAAGAGATATCCATCTTTAGAAATGACAATTTAAAAGAAAACAAAGTTTCCAAGATTCTGACATTTCTTGTTTAATTTGGGTGTATGCCCATGATAAGCTGGGTCTTGGGGTAGAAGTATTGCTAGTTTTATCAGAAACCAACAAATGTACTTCCAAAGTAGTTGTGCAATTTTTCTCTCCCATCAAAAATGGAGGAGTATTCCCCTTACTCCACATCCTTGCCAGAATGAGCTATAACTTGTTTTTGATCTTAGTCATTCTGGTTGTTATAAGATAGGATCTCAGAGTTATTCTGATTTGCATTTCCCAGATGGCTAAAGACTTGAGCATTTATTTATGTTCTTCTTATGTATTTGAGACTCCTCTGTTGAGAACTCTCTGTTTAGCTGAGGCATAGAAGATACAATAGAAATTGATTCATCAGTTAAAGAAAATGCTAAATATAAAAAATTCATGACACAAAACACCCAGGAAATTTGGGATACTTTGAAAATGCCTAACCTAAAATTAATAGGAATAGAAGAAGTCAAAGAGCCTAATTCTAAGCTCACATATATTTTCAACAAAATCATAGAAGAAAACATTCCCAACCTAAAGAATGAGGTGCCAATAACCATAGAAGAAGCTTTTAGAACACCAATTAGACTGGGCCAGAAATCATATAATAATCAACATACAAAATCTACCGAGGAAAGAAAGAATATTAAAAGCAACAAGGGAAAAATGTCAGGTAACATACAAATGCAGAACTACCAGAATTGTACTCAACTTCTCAATTTTGACTCAAAAAGTGGAAGTGGTCTAGGGAGAGATCTTCCAACTTCTGACAAACCATAATTGACAATGTAGACTATAGTACTCAGTAAAACTCTCAATCACCACAGATGTAGAAAAAGAAGATATATTAAGACAAATCCAAATTCAAGCATTATCTATCCACAAATCCAGCTCTATAGAAAATACAAGAAGGAAAAATCCAACCTAAGAGGATAACTCCATCCAGGAAAACACAGGAGAGAAGTAAATCCATAGCAGCAAAGAGGAGGAAATCACAGAGAAACACACACACACACACACACACACACACACACACACACGCACACGCACGAGAGAGAGAGAGAGAGAGAGAGAGAGAGAGAGAGAGAGAGAGAGAACTAACATGATTAAATTTAAACACACTCATATTTTAAAATATAATTACTCAATTAGGCATCATACCACTCAGGTGTCACATGTAAAATTCACTAAACACTGGCAAATATCTCCCCATCTACTCAGTTCTGTCACTTCTGCATCCTCTCTGGAGCATGGATCTTAATGCAGTGTTTTGCAGAACAATTTTCATCTTTATAAATTTTCTTTGAAGACAGGGCATTACTTCCCAAATAAATACTTCCTAAATGCTTATCAAGTATTCAAGAATTCACATTTGAATAATTTCATAGAGCATCAGAAGTTCTTTAATGATCTATAAATTTTTATGGGCCTTGGGCGGGAAGATTGTGAATTCAAGGATAAGCTTGGTTACATAGTGAGTCTAGGTCTAAGAAACATAGCCACAAATCATGTCATGAACCCAGTATCTCAGGACACCTGGAGGTTTTATTTTAAATAACTTATTGAACTGGTATAGTTTAATATTTAAATGTGCTACTGGTAGGAATCTACTTTAGAAAATGAACATAGTGGGACTGAGCAGTGTGAAGATAGGCCAGCAAGAATAACACAGGATTGCTGGGAACATTTCCTTCTTGTTTTTCTCTATTCAGACAGAAATTTTATGGTAAGATCTGTTGTTTCCTTTACAGAAGTTCCTTAAGCTCCTGGTTCCTTCAGACAGTTACTGGATTGGATTGTCATATGATAATAAGAAAAAAGATTGGGCATGGATTGACAATGGCCCATCTAAACTGTGAGTTTCTGAGTCCTTCAGACTCTAACATGGGTGTGGGAATTGGGAGGATTGTGTGCAAAGGGTTTTCTCTCATTTCACATGGATTTCCTCATTTTCTATGGAGCTCAGGGGTAAGGATAAGTTGCATAAGTCAGAGTCTGAATAAGTGCTACAAACGGAAGGTGTATAGTCTAGGAGATAACCAAAAGAGGCTTAATACTGCATACATCTCAAGTCTTTGTCTTCTAAATTGCAAAGGTCCCTAGAAAGTAAACAACTTGAGATGATGTGAAGTGATTGAATGATCATGACACATACTACATTGAGTCTCTCAGACATTCATGTGAGATTTTTAGTGTTGTTCACTTACATAATTATTGATTACTTAAAAATATAAGAAATGTTTGTGTGTACATACATATGTGTGCCTCCCTTCCATTTCCAGGTGTTTTGTAGACTCCAAGTTTTATGTTTATTTATAATCTGGTAGAAAACTCTTCACAGATTATCTTTATTAATAATATTTGTTTTTCTTCAGTACTGCACATATATAAAATAAAATATGATCATGTCATTCCCACTCTGCCCTAAAGGCTACCTCTGCATGAGCTCTAACATGTGCCCTGCTAACTGATGTCATTGTAATTATGGTACATGGTTATAGGTCATCCACTGAAGCAAAGAAACCCGCCATTGGAAATATTATCAAATAAGAATGAATCTCTTCTTTCCAGCATCTGTCACCTAAGAAAAGTGATTAGTCAAGATGCAAAAGGTCGTGCCCATCTTTATGGAAATCATCTTGTCCAGAGACTGTATTTAACAGAGTCTTTTCCCTTCTCTGATGCCTACATTCTTTCTATGTCCTCTTTGATATTGTTCCCTGAACTTTGCTGATAGTATGGAGGGAAAGAAGTTGATGTAGATGTCTCCTTTAAGGCTGAGCACAAAATTCTTCTCCTAAGCATTTTGACCAATTTCCACCTCTCTCCACTAACTGCTACCCACTGTCAAAGAAGCTGCTTTGATGGAGTTTGAGAAAAACCCTGATTTAGGCCCAAACTATAAAAGTTAAGAATGCAATTTAACTTCATGATCTTCAGCACCATTTTCTCCACTTAGGAAGTACCACATTTTATAGGACGAAAAAATCCTAACAGTTTTCTTGAAACACAGTCTATTACGTAAAAGTTGATTTTGACTCAGACATGTCGAAAAATTTATCTGAAGAAGTATGTTTCATCTGCTGAAGTACAAATATTTGTGTGAGACCTCCAAGGCCTCTAAGTTCTCTGACTCATTCTAATTTTTAGAACCCTAAAATGAATAGCAATTTATGATATTGTGTATTAGAAGTGATTGTACAGATCCCACAGCCTTATGTCATGGATGGCCCATGAAATCATGTAAAGGGTGTGAAGCCTGAGAAATCCAGGCAAGGTGTGAAGTGGGAGCATTTGCCAGGCATTTGGGCAGGCTCTTCCTAATGCCCAGTGTTTCTACCAGCCTTTCATAGTGCCGGGACATCGCTTCCACAGGCTAAACTGTGCTACACCCTCTCTCTGTTCCTCTAGTGCAAGTCTGACCCACACTTTTGCATGATGTTTACCAAGATGGGGATAAAAACCCAAGGACCTTATAATGACTCTTGTCAGCACATGAAATGACAGGGCACAGAGGAGAGCTGGCCCATCAATATTTCTTTAAAGCCTGACCCACCTAGCCACTAGATAAATGAAAGTTTGTTCTACCATGCCTTAAAAATATGGTTTGACCCCCAAAGACCCACTCTTTCTTTAGCTATTATTTTCTTTGCTTTGTTTTTTACTTTTCACACAGAGCCAGGTTTTTGTTTTGCTTCATTTCTTTTATGGTGTAACTTGAGGGTTCTTCTAAGCTGTGGCAGTGATGGTACCCAATGCCTTTCTGCTCCTCAGCTTCCACAAGACAAGCCAGCATCTACTGGGAAGACTTCTAGGCATTTCTGTACACCGTGAGAGGAGCTTTGAAGCTCCCACCCTTTGCTTTGTGACTTTGGCCACCCGTGGCCACACGAACCAGGTACTCCTGAAAGGCAGGCTGGGGCAGAAAGAGACTAGATGGCAAGAAAAGAACGAGGCCAAGACACATGTCTGTTCAAAGCCCCAAAGTTTACTAAGAGTCTGTGCTTATATAGAGGGGAGGTCCATCCCCTGCCAATCCATTCTTGGTGCCTATCACCAGCCTAAAGGCGATCTGCAGGATGCTGTCTCCAGAATATCTCAAGGGTCTCAGCAGGTAGCGATGTTTTGTAGAATAGTATTGGCAGGTGACAGAACAATAGAGCCATCTAAGTTGGAAGGTTCCACCCCAAGTGGTCTCATGCTCAGTGGCAGCAAAGTCTGAATCGGCCTGCTTCAAGGCTCAGGAGGCAACAATTACCCCATAAATATATAATAAAAATTAGCTGGACTGAGGCACAAATTTTATTTATGCTCCATAGTCCTGCCTGGGAATTATGGTGGCTGGTGGCCATGCCTTGCTTGGGAACTCAGATTTTTTTCCATGAACTATTTTTATGTGTCAAGGAGAATATATGCAGCTTGCTTGTGTTTATTTTGCACAAACTTGGGTCTGTAGTGTATTATTAATAAACCACGGCCTCCTGGCATATACCTCTGTCTTAGATTGATATAGTTCAGAAATCTGGTTACCTGTCATTGACTAACCGGCTCTCATAGCACACCTTATTCCCAAATCATACCAGAGCCTCAATATATACTCAATATGTTTCTTCATATTGATGAATTTCTGCCACCTGCACTTGCTGGAGGCTAGGCTGCAGGCTTGCTGCAGACAGGCTATAGGATGTTGACTGACTTGCTTGAAATACAAAGTGAGGTAGTTGAAAAGCAACAGGATAAAAGCTTCTTTGGGGAAGTCCAGATACTCTATTCAGTTGCAAATTAGCAACTGTCAAGCTCAGACACTGGTCTCCAGGTCTGGGGGAAGTGGCTTTGAGAATCAACAGGAAGTCTGTAAATTCTCTGGAAGTGAAGGCTGTGCTCCAACTTCTGACTAAAAACAGAAAAAAAAAGATTTTTAGCCATCATCAAGGTTGGAATCATACTTACTAGAAGATTCAGAGTCTGTATCCACTTGACAAACCATTCTTTCAGGTAGCCATCTCGCTTCATCTTCTTTTTGTGAAAAAACACAGACAAAACCTCTTCCCCAAATTAAATCAGGGTCTGAACCATTCCATGTATTAGTTAATGGGTCCCACCATTTAATCATGGCATAAGAACTGGAAGTAACTGAATACCAGTGGTGATCCACTGCAGACTGATCCTGGACATCAGTTTGCAAAAAATTTAAAACAAATAAGACAAAAGCAAGATGTGCTTTTGGTGACCTTGGGGAGGTATTATTGCCCCTGTTTTGTTTTCAAAAGCCAATTTTTCAGAGTGCAATGTGCACATTCAATAATTCCTTGTCCCATGGGGGTAGAAGGAATTCCAGTTTTATGTTTGATACCAATTTCCTTACAAAATGAAATAAAATTGTTGCCAATATAGGCTGGCCCATTGTCTGTCTTAATGAATTTAGGAAAGCCCATAGCATTGAAGGCTTATAAACAATGATCAATTACATTTCTAGAGTCCTCTCCCATATATAGAAAAGCAAAAAGAAATCCTGAACAAGTGTCAATATAAACATGTATATATTTTAATTTTCCAATCCTGCATAATGAGTTACATCTGCCAAATATGATTGGCCATAAAACCTCGTGGATTAACTCCTAAACATGGAACTGGAGATAATATAATACATTTAGGACATTGTTTTACAATCATTCTTGCCTGTTCCTTAGTGATCTTGTGTTGGAGCCTTAAGGTATGGCTAGAGAGATGAAATTTATCATGATCTTGTCTAGCCAATGCAACAGGATCTGAAATTAAGGCCTCTCCTATTAGAGCTCTGTCAATGCAATCGTTACCTACAGTTAAAGGTCCAGGAAGACCAGAATGAGCTCATATATGACCAATATAAAATGAATGTTTTCAAGCAAGAATGATGTTTTGCAATTGTGAAAACAGAGATCCTGCTGGCATATTAAAGTTAAACATACCACAAGTCTCCAATAAGGAAATTGATTGTGCAACATATAAACTATCAGTAAAAATATTAAAAGCATCATTTACAGACTGAGAACATTCAATACTGCTGTCAGCTCTGTTAACTGAAAGCCCAGGAGTCTCAATGACTACCTGTTCATTATTCATAAGATACCCAGCTTGCCCATTAGAGGAGCTGTCAGTAAAAATTAAAAGAACATTATACAAAGGCTTTAAAATGGTTATATAAGGAAATATTGCCTCATGTACATTTAGAAATTGTATCAACCTATCTTGAGGATAATGATTATCTATAGTTCCTATAAATCCTATTTGAGTAAGCAACCAATCTGTACTGTGCTGCTTCAGCCAAGTATCTTGATAGACACTATAAGACTGAACAATGATATCTGGTTCTTTGCCAAAATAAGTTAGTGGCTGCTTCCTTCCAAGTATAATCATCTGGGCTACTGCTTCATAATATGGGAGGATATTATGTTTAGGAGATATCCTCAAATGTATCCACATTAGAGGAGCCCTTTGCCACAACAATCCTGTAGGTGCATGAATTGTATTAAAAATCAACATATGTAAAGGAAAAGAGTAATCTATATAAGTAACAAATTGTTCTTCCATAGCTTTTTCCATTTGTTGTAAGTCCAGCAATCTTTCTGAGGTTAAAGTTCTAGGGGAGGTAGGATCAGAACTCCCTTTAAGAATATCAAATAAAGGTTTCAATTCCCCTGTAGTAAGCTTTAAATAGGGATGAAGCCAATTAATATCACCTAACAATTTTTGAAATTCATTTAAAGTTTTTAAGCTGTCCCTGCGAATAACTATCTTCTGGGGGAAAACAGCTTGATGTAAGTCTAAAACCCAAATAATTATAATGAATCCCTGAGTCTATAGCTTCTCAGGAGGTATTTGTAGCCCTTTATCAGCTAAGGCCTGTTGTAAATCTTTATAACATAAGAGCAAGTGCTGAGGGTCTTTTCCCACTATTAAGACATCATCTGTGTAATGAATAATGTAAATCATAAGCCATTGTTGTCTCACAGGCTGAATGGCTTGTGTCACAAACTTTTGACATAAGGTGGGACTATTAGCCATGCCCTATGGAAGAACTGTCCATTGATATCTCTTCATAGATTCCTTAAAATTAATAGAAGGAACACTGAAAGCAAATATTTCAAAATCCTCAGGGTGCAAAGGAATAATAAAGAAACAATGTTGCAAGTCTACCACAATTTTATAATATCCTTTAGGAATGGCTACTGGAGATGGAAGCCCAGGTGGTAAAGCTCCCATAGATACCATGGTTTCATAAACCTTTCTTAGATCTTGTAACAATCTCCATTTACCAGATTTTTTTCTTGATAACAAATATTGGAGTATTCCAAGGAGACTGGGATTCTACTAAATGTCCTGCCTCTAATTGCTTCTGCACTAGCAAAGATGTGACTTCTATTTTCTCTTTAGGTAAAGACCACTGATTAACCCACACCAGAATATCATTAAGCCATTGAATTTTATCAGCATGGGATGCAGGCAAGATAGTGGCCATTACTGAAAATATCACAAGCCTCCTGTGTTAGAGTGAGGTTTAAGACCTTCAAAAGTCTTAATACCTTATCCTTCCTTTCCTAGCCCCTGACCAGGCAAAAATCCTTGTCCTAGCATCTGCTTAGTCACTGCCTCATTAGGACTGCACATTGTAATGCCCATCTGTGACAAGATAACTCTTCCCCATAGAGTAACAGGCAAATTTGACATAACATAAGGCTGAATTTGTCCTGGATTGCCTCTTCATCTCTCCAGGTTAGCAATTTAGAGCTTTGTTTTGGGTTATTGGCATAACCAATTCCTTGAAGGTGAGTAAGCATATCAGACAAAGGCCAAATTGAAGGCCAATCTTGTCCTCTAATTATTGTTACATCAGCTCCAGTATCTATTAATCCTTCAAAGCTCTTGCCTTCAATTATCAATTTAAGGTTAGGTCTCTGATTAGTAATAGATTGAACCCAGTACACATCCGAGGAACCAAAGCCACTCTGTCCTCTCTCATTCTTAACAAATCTGGACAGTAGTGGACACAAGGGAACTAAGATAAATTGAGCAATTCTCTGATTGGTAGATACAAAATACCATGAGGGGAAGCAGCCATGATTTTAATTTCTCCCTCATAATCATTATCTATAATGCCTGGATAAATCTGCAGACCTTTTACAATAGAACTGCTTTGTCCTAAAAAGAAACCCCCAAGTTTCTGCAGGTAGAGGTCCAAAAACTCCTATAGGCAGAGTTTGAACTCCCATTTCTGGGGTTAATACTGTGTGGGTGGTGGAACAGAGGTCCAATCCTGCACTTCCTGTGGTTGCCCTGACAAGTTCAAAAATGGATTTCTTTGCTGGGCAGCAGCTTCATGGCCCCATAAGCTGCCTGCTGTGGCTATCTCAGGGCTTGAGACTGGCCCCTCCTCTCGTTTCCCAGCAAAGATGGCCCTGAATGTCTGTCTTGGATTTACATTCCCTAGCCCAATGGTTGCCCTTCCTGCATCGAGGACAAACTCCTGGAGCACAGTCTGCTTGCCCACTCTCAGCACCCCTATTTTTAGGACAGTCATTTTTAAAATAATGAAAACTTTCACACTTAAAACATGCATTATTCCCTCATTTCTGTGTAAGCATTGCTTGCACGGTGGTTCCTTGCAAAGCAGCGGCCATGGCCAAACCCTGATTAGATGATGGACCGATCTCTGCACAGACACTGATATATCCCGCTAAATCTGTCTGCCCTTTGTGCAGCAGAATAGAGGTGGAACATGCTGCGTTAGCATTCTTATAAGTCAATTGTGTAATGAAAGGAATTTCCGTTTGAGAATCTTCAAGAATTCTGCTAGCAGCTTTCAATAGCCTATCCACAAAATCCTGGTAAAGCTCATCAGTATTCTGCCGAATGCTGGCTAAACTTCCACCAAGATCCCCTTTAGTTGGTAAATGATACCAAGGCGGCAGGCAGGCATAGCAACCTGCGTGTACACTCCAACGGGAAACCCAATCTAATTAGTATTGCCTTCATATAGACCTCTTAAAAGCATGTTAATATCTCATTCTGGATTACCTGTCTGAGCATCAAAGCAGCAGTTTTCTTACTGGCTTCTCACCATTCAGAACTCCAAAGTAAAAAAATCTCCTCCTGACAGAGTAGTCTTACATGGAGTCTTCCAATCTTGGGGGGTTAAATGTGACTCCATGACAGTATCCAATAATGCTTGTGTAAAAGGAGCTGTAGGACCATATTGTGCCACAGCTGTTTTTAGCTCCTTTATCACCTTGAACTCCAAAGTCTGGTATTGTCTGACTCTATTATTTTGCTGGTTAAGTTTCTCACCTACAGGAGAGGCAAGCATGTCAGATGTATCCTGCCCTATCCTGCAAGCCTGACTCACAGCTCTTTCTAGTGGCAATTGGTACACTTCAGAATAGATGTTCTTTCCAGTATTTGACACCTTTTTTAGCTCCTGAAACTCATTAGTCATTTTCTGCAACTTAATTTCAAACTCTAATTTACTTAGTTGCATGTCCATTTGAATAGCATCTCCTATAGTGGAGGCTATAGGTGGAGCAAGGAGGCCAATACTCATCAAAATATTTGGCGGTTCCTTTTTCTGAATGATCTTCTTTGTCTAATGTTAGCTCATCATCAGAATCCCTATATATTTCTAAATTAGTGTTGAGAGGGCCCTTTTCTGAGAAAGTCCTCTCAAGCAGGTGTTCTTCCTGAGAATCTTCAAGCTCAAGGGTCTCAGCAGGTAGTGATATTTTGGAGAAGAGCAGTGGCAGGTGACAGAACAATAGGACCATCTAAGTCAGACAGTACATCTTCGCTCACTGAGGAAAGACCAGGCAGTCTTCTGTTGTATATGTGTAGGGGACCTCATAACCGCTAGTGTATGTTGAATGGTTGGTGTCTCAGTGATTGAGTGATCTCAGGGATCAAGGTTAGTTAGGTGGTTGGCCTCCTCCTCAGTTTCCTCCAGCTTTTCCCTAATTCTACCAGAGAGGTCCTTGGCTTTTGTCCATTGGTTTTGTGTAAGTATCTGCATCCTACCCTTTCAGCTGCTTATTAAAATTTTATTTTTTAATTACATTTTTCATAGAATATATTTTGATCAGATTCTGTCTCCTCTAAATATTCCTTGCACATTCCTACCTTCCTATCCACTCAACTTCATGTTACTTCTCTCTCTCCCAAAACAAAAACAACAACAAAAGCAAAAAGGTAAAATAAAATCAATCAGTCAAGGAAACAAAACCCAATAAGGAAAAATTGCCCGCCAACAAACAAACAAACACACAGACAAACCACATTAAAAAAACTCAAACAAAACAAAACAAAACATAAAACTCAAAATCATTAAGAACACGTGGAATGTGCTTTGTATTGGTCATCTATACGCTTATTAAGTCTTGGGTTTCCATAAGACATTCTATACATTCTTAGTTTTGTTTAACCCATCCTTTATTTTCTCCTATCCTCTATTTTCCAGTACTTCTCCACATTTTTCCTTGATCCTCAGAATAGCCCTTTTGCATTAATACCTTGATTTTAGCTTTTTTGCTGATGATCAATTTCCTTTTACAAATACAAATTTTAAGAAATCACCTCAAAATTCTTTTCCTTTCATGACTTTCCTAGGTATTTATATGTTAATTTAATTTTATATAATTTAAAAATAAATGTAATTATTATTATTTTGTTGTTATTTTGAGTTAAAGATTCATCTTACCCTGTCTGTCCTTGAATTCTTTATCCACATGTCTTTATCTCTCTGGTGTTGGGTCTATAGACAGGGGTGTCTGGTTGTCTATTTCACTTAAAAGATGTCCATCATGCTTATTTTACATGTGCAAGTTTTTAATTCTGTTGTCTGTTTCTTTCTTTTTTTTTCTTTTTTTGAGATTTATGTACTGTTTCTGTTTGTTTTTGTTCATAATGTCATTTAATTTGTGGCATTCACTGAGCTTCTTCTTCAGCAGCTACAGAAACTATCTGAGGCTTGGTACCCACAGTGATAACTCTCTCAGAGATAGTTTTCTTCAGTGCCTTGAAACATAGCAAGTCTGGTTCTGGGTCAATTATATTATAAATGTGGCCCTGTCACTCTGGAAAGGTTCCAGAAAATACCTTCCTCTTGGAAGGACACTCATAAGCAGGCTGTCACAGGAGTGGCCAGAAGACAAACAGCGGGTATAAGATGTATTAATAATTTTTAATCACTGAGATTATCTGTATTGTTATTAATTTTTCTATATAAATTATCATTTCACACAGACTAGCCCTAGTCTTCAGACTCTTTCTCACAAGCACTTACATTTCTGTGGCCTCTGTGTCTGGCCACAAAGATAATAAATTTGTTTACATTCAATAGAAACATACACAGTCAGAGAAGAGCAAGTAGTAACATTTAAAGTGAGGTTCCAGTTCTCAATCCACTGTGCAAATAGGTCGATGAGGTGGAAAGGAAAGAAATGCTCTTCTAAAGTCTGTCTTAACATGGCAAAAGCCATTTTTCCCCTGGTACAAAGAGCAGCTTCATCTGTAAAATGTATGCCATTGCTCAAGTCCTGAAGAATTACTCTCTGTTTTTCAAATGGCACAGAAGCAAATATATAATCCTGATAAATAATACACAGTTTGTCCTCACTAGGATCAACCACTTCAAAATTCACTGCTTTAACAGCACATTTAATTACTAATATATGATTTTAGGTTTCTATTTGTTAGTTGGTTGGTTAGTGTTTGTTACCTTTTGTACATAGGATAATTTATACCTTTAAAGTCCATTTATTTGCTGTAAAATATATGTTTAGAATTAATGAATAGTTGCTTGACCAGTTATAACTTCTTATACAAATTTTGTAATCTGCACACATCCTATCTTCCTTATATCCATTTGATGAAAGTTGCAATGTCAGAGATATATAAATATTCAATGCAGCCAGATGCTTATGTTAGCTCAAGACTTACAATCATACAGGTATATGAATTTGTGGGCAGCCTCGGGTTCATACTATGTTTGATGTCACTGTGTGCTAGAGAATTAGATTCTGTGTCTTATGAAGTCTATTAATAATGATGGTAATAATGCTAAAGCTGTCTAGAACAGAAATACTTTCTAGGGTGAAGCAATAGCTTGTGTAGCATCCTACTAAACCTCAATTATTCAATATGTATCTAGTAATATGTTTCAATCCATAACCCACATTATTCACAGTGGTTAGTGTTCTGGATCTTATCACTATCAATATATCTTTAAATTCAGTATCATACAGTTCATTCACATGTAATGTCCTTAAGTTGTGAAATAGTTTGGCTCATTTTTTGTCTGACAATTAAATTCAAAAATTCAAGTCTTGAAGTCGAGTCATCATATAAATGCATCCACTGGAAGTCATGAGGAGTATGAGTTTTAATAAATATATACATATATTCAGGCAACATTCTACAAACTAGTTTTATCAACTTGATAGAAGTCACCTGAGAGGAGGGAATCTCAATTAAGAAAGTGCTTCAATAAGAAAGTACCTCAATGATGGAAAATGATGTGGAAGTATAAGCAAAACAAATCCTTTTTTTCCCAAATTGCATTGATCATGGCAATAGAAACCATCAAACTAAAACAGAGCAAATTTGTCACCTTCCAAAGTTCTTTTCTGCAACTCACACCTGGCCCCAGGCAAGCAGACATGTGCTTTCTTGTACTGTAACTGAGTAAAGCCTAGTGCACAGTGTTATGTACTATGTACAGATTTGTGTTTGGCTCTATTTCTCTGCATCTTCTACTGTTATCAGTGTCATTATGATGTTTTAGCTAACTCAAGCTTTTTTCTTAGATCAGTGTTTTATTCTCCTTCTTACAAAGGATTTTTGCATTGTATCAATATTCCACAATATTCTTCCATCACATATAAACATGTGTTTCCAAATTTAGACAATTATGAATATTTGAAATTTATAAAAGTTGCCATGTAAATTCATGTCTGAATCATTTTCACACAATGATTCAGACATGAATTTAGTCTGAATCTTTTGTGAACTGCTATCTTCTACTTCTTTCTTACTTTTGCCCTTATTAAATATTCACACATGATTCCTTGACTGTACCTACTAGACTGTCTTATAACTGTTTCATGTGCATATCCATTCCCAATGTATTTTACCTGTTATGTCTATGCTCAAGACAACACTTTGTTTAATTTATATTCCTTGTTTCTTTTATATCCCTAATTATTTTAAGTATCAATATTCAATTTCTCCTCATCTTAAACCCAAAGTTCAAAGACAGTGACATATTTTGCTGAAGACTGGTCCCTTTGAAGTCTCATTCCCATGTAATAAGGGTGGCTTTCATTTTCTTCCCTTCTTTGGCAGAGTGTCATTAACTGAGACCAACCTAAAGCTCCCTGTGTATGGTAGGTTAGCACTGAGCCTTGAATCCTCCTACTTTCAATTCCAAAATCCTGGGACTAAAATTGTGTCCACTAGTCCTCGATAAATCTAAAATTTAAGATCTTCATTTGTAGTGTGTTCTTTAGTCAGATTTCTCTGGTAGGGAAAAAAAATGGCTGCAGTACTTCTCTGAAAATGTGAAGTTTGATCCAACCCCTGCTAATATATCAGCATAAGTAGAAATAAGATGTATATTGGTTTATACAAGAATATCTTATTTATTAAATAATTATCTTTTGACTTCTATTTTTTCTACATAGCCAAGGCTGTCAAGAACTTACACACTCATTCTTTTACAGCACATGTGCTAATTTGCTGTGTTCTAATTAATTTTTTTTATCTTGCAGCATTTAAACAAAATTTAAAGGGTTATTTTGTCCTATAATATATCATCCTGCAGATTGCCATGTTTCTGGGAAGGTTGTTTAGTTAGGATGTGGGGAAGGAGGAGGGGAATCAATCCAAAAGTATAGTTACAAGCTTTCATCTGTGATTGTATTTCAAATATTCCCTTTCTCCTTACACAACAAGCATATACGACGGTGTTCTCTGTGCTATACATATGTTTTTACTTTTATACTTGCATTTATATCAACAAGTGTGAGAGCAGGTTCAGCATAAAATTATTTCATGGAAATATTGAAAATCAGTTTTCCTCACTAACCAAAAATTTCAAGTGTGAAAAAATGGGAATATTTTTGTGACAGAGATCAGTTCATTTTAATGAACTTACACAAAGGAACATATTTCAGTGTTAAAATTGTGATTAACAGGTTAAATATTCTGTCTTCTTTATTTAACAGATTTTTTTTTAAAATCATGACTTATTTCAGTGAATGATCAAAATTAAAGAGTTGCCCCTTGTTGTTTTTGTTCTTCAGTGTCTTGAACACAATGAAATACAATGTAAGAGATGGAGGATGTATATTCTTATCTAAAACAAGACTAGACAATATTAACTGTGATAATTCATACTTCTGTATTTGTGGGAAGAGACTGGATAAATTCCCTGATTGACTCTCCAATGAGTGTTAAAGGTAAAAAAATGAAAAATTTAAACTCTCATTTGTTTCCTGTAACAATTCATGATTCCTTACAAACCAGTATTTTGTCCATTGGACTTAGCCTGCAGTGCAAAGAGAGAGACAATCTGGAAGATTTGGAGAATATTCTCAGAAACATGCCTGGACAGAGCAGAGGACAACTTCTTTCCTTGTGGAGACTGGACAGATCTTCTCTGGTGCACCAAAGCTTGGGTGAATCTGTTTTATTTGTTTGTATAAACGCCTATAGAAGTAAATAAAGAACCTTAATAAACAGCCTGAGTCTGTCTGTCTTTCTTTCTTTCTTTCTTTCTTTCTTTCTTTCTTTCTTTCTTTCTTTCTTTCTTTCTTTTCTTTCTTTCTTTCTCTCTCTCTCTCTTTCGTTCATTCTCTCTCTCTCTCTCTCTCTCTCTCTCTTTCTTTCTTTCTTTCCTTCTTTATTTTGGGGGAGAGTAAAGAGTTTATTTCATCTTATATCTTACAGTACATTATGAATGGTAGTCAGGACTGGAAAGTAAACACGACCTCAGAGGCAGACAATGAAGAAGAGATAATGAAGGAATAGAATTACTATTATGTGCAGAATGATTTCTCATTCCAGCTGTCCAGGAATGGCACTTGCAATAGTAAATCATCAGTCAAAAAATACTTAATGATCTTTTGCCCACTAGACAATTAGATAGAGGCATTTTCTCAACTGAAGTTTCCTTTTTCAGTTACCTATTTTTAATAAAAAAAAAGAACAAATGAAGGAAGAAAGAGAGAGAGAAAGAAAGAAGAAAGGATTAAAAGGACAGAAAGAAAAAAGAAAGAGAGAAAACAGGAAAGAAGGTAGGAAGGAAGGAAAGAATGAATGAAGGAAGGAAGGAAGGAAGGGAGGGAGG
>NW_018392486.1:0-1877 GCF_900095145.1 Mus pahari | reverse complement strand
GAAGGAAGGAAGGAAGGAAGGAAGGAAGGAAGGAAGGAAGGAAGGAAGGCTTTCTCAAAGAATTAGCTCCTGGTTTTCTTGATTCTTTGAGCAGTTCTTTCTGTTTCTTCTTGGTTGATTTCAGCCCTGAATTTGATTAATTCTGTTCCCATGAGTTTTATTATTTCCTGCCACCTACTCCTCTTGGTGTATTTGATTCTTTTTGTTTTAGAACTTTCAGATGTGGTATTAAGTATGCTCTCTCAAGTTTCTTTTTGAGACACTTAGAGCTAAGAGTTTTCTGGTTAGCACTGCTTTCGTTGTGTCCCATAAGTTGTGGCATGTTGTGCCTTCATGTACTTTATAGTCTAAAATGACCTTAGTTCTTTCTTTCTTTTCTATTCTTTTAGTTCTTTATTTCTCCCTTGACCAAGTTATCATTGAGTAATGTGTTGTTCAGCTTCCACCTGTATGTGAGCTTTCTCTGGTTTATGTTGTTATTGAAGACAAGCCTTTGTCCGTGGTTATCTGATAGGATGCTTGGGATTATTTCCATCTTCTTTTATCTGTTGAGGCCTATTTTGTTAATGATTATATAATCAATTTTAGAGTAGGTACCATGAGGTGCTAAGAAGAAGGTATATACTTTTGCTTTAGGATGAAATATTATATAAATATCAGTTAGGTCCAATTGGTTCATAACTACTGTTAGTTTCACTGTGTCTCTGTTTAGTATCAGTTTCCATGATCTGTCCACTTATGAGAATGGGATGTTGAAGTATCCCAACATTATTGTGTGAGGTATAATGTGTACTTTGAGCTTTAGCAAAGTTTCTTTTATTTATGTGGGTGGCCTTGCATTTGGAGCATAGATGTTCAGAATAGAGATTTCTTCTTGGTAGAATTTTCCTGTGATGAGTATGAAGTGTCCTTCCTTATCTCTTTGATAACATTTGGTTTAAAGTTGATTTTATTCAATATTAAAATATCTACTCCATGTTGTTTCTTGGGACCATTTGTTTGGAAAATAGTTTTCCAGTCCTTTACTCTGAGGTAGTGTCTGTCTTTGACCCTGAGATATGTTTCCTCTATGCAGCAAAATGCTGGGTCTGGTCTATGTTTCTAGTCTGTTAGTCTATGTATTTGATTGGGGAATTGAGTTCATTGATGTTAAGAGATATTAAGGAATACTAATAATTGTTGCTTCCTTGTATGTTTGTTGTTAGAGGTGGAATTATGTTTATGGTTTAGGTTTAATTAAAGAAGATTACCTTCTTGCTTTTTTTAGGTTATAGTGCCCCTCCTTGTGCTGGAGTTTTCTCTGTATTATCCTCTGTAGGCCTGGATTTGTGGAAGATATTGTATAATCTTGTATTATTCATGGGTATAGCAGTCTGGGCTAGTATTCCTGTTCTTTTAGGGTCTGTATGACATCTGCCCAGGATTGTCTAGCTTTAATACTCTCTGGAGAGATGTCTGATGTATTTCTAATAGGTCTACATTAATATGTTACTTGGCCTTTTACCTTACTGCTTTTAATATTCTATATTTGTTTTGTGCTTTTGGTATTTGATTATTGTGTGACAGGAAGAATTTCTTTTCTGGTCCAGTCTATTTCCAGTTCTGTAGGCCTCTTGTACTATTATGGACATCTCTTTTTTTTAATTATTCATTATTATTTTCTCTATTTACATTTCAAATGCTATCCAGAAAGTTCCCTATACCCCCCCACCTGTCCCTGCTCCCCTACCCACCCACTCCCACTACTTGGCCCTGGCCTTCCCCTGTGCTGGGTCATATGAAGTTTACAAGACCAAGGGGCCTCTCTTCCCAATGATGGCCGATTAGGCCATCTTCAGCTACATATGCAGCTAGAGACACGAGCTCAGGGGGTACTG
>NW_018392485.1:28350-32138 GCF_900095145.1 Mus pahari | reverse complement strand
TCTAGCTGCATATGTAGCAGAAGATGGCCTAGTCAGCCATCATTGGGAAGAGAGGCCCCTTGGTCTTGCAAACTTTATATGCCCCAGTACAGGGGAATGTCAGAGCCAAGATGTGGGAATGGGTGGGTAGTGGAGCGGGGGAGGGTATAGGGGACTTTTAGGATAGTATTATAATGCAAATGAAGTAAATACCTAATAAAAATTGGAAAAATATGTAAACAAATAGGCTTTCAATCAAAGTTTAATCAAGTTATTATTAAATATTAATATAAAACTAAAAAAGGAAGTAATGTGTTGGTTTCCCTTGGTATAAGATCATGGTAGTGGCCCCATCTCTAGGGATGTTTTCTTCNCATTATTCTCACTTAAGATCTTTGCCTAGGCTACCAGGAACATGTAAATAAGAAAACGAATAAGAGAAAACAAAACAGGTAGATTGCCATGAGAACTATGGCTCAATATTTTTTCTCTGGTGAAGAGTTCTACAAATGGTTCCAGGAGGCCTCCCCTTTTGAGGTCAATCCCCTCAGTCTGTGGAACTTGTCACAGAGATCCTACTGGAGGTGGTGTGGCAATGAGAGTTCATTAAAGTATCAATGATTACAATTATAGTATTTGTAGGCTCTTGCATATGCTTGTGTCACAAGGCTCTTCTTAAATACTGTGTCATAGAACTGAGGGATAGGAGTCCAGTGTTCTTTGTACAGATTGAATATATAAGACTCACTGTGAAAGTCTCAACTAAGAGTCACATGCTGTTCCTGAGGAACAATATTACTTGGCTCATGTCAATGAAGATGTAAACATATTAACACCCTAATACCTGCTGTTGATGAATGGATATGTATTTTCAAAGCATTGTTAGACTTCCTTGAAAACTGACAAAGTTCAAGTTTAACTCAATTCTTGATTTTAGGTTTTAAGTCAGTAATAAAAGAGAAAATAAAGCTAGCAAGGAAAAAGAGATGATTAAAGGAGTCTTGTTTACTTGGTCTTCATAATGAGAATTGGAGTATTAAGTGAAAAATTCTGGTTTCTGTGGAGACTCAATTGTGCCATGTGATGTTTTATCTGGAAACAATGTGGTATTATTCAGCTTAAATTTCACCAGGACTGCTTTGGTTGACACGGTTAGCTAATGCTGCTGTTCATAAATCATGCAATGCCATTGTTGCTTGGGAACATTGTAGTTACTGCCTACTAATCAAATCAGCTTTGAAAAAAATAACAGCATACTTGGTTTCATTTGTGTGTATGTACTATGCATATTTCTAGCTACATATGATTATAATAAATACCACATGAAACAAAAAATGACACCTTGAAATGTGCAGAAAAAAATCAATGGAACTAAAAAGAATCATCCTGAAGGCCAAAACCCAGACCCAGAAAGACAAACATGGTATGTACTCACTTGTATTTGGATATTAGCTATTAAATACATAATAGCCATACAACAATGCACAGACCCAGAGAGGCACAGTAACAAGGAGGGTTCTAGGGTGGATACATGGACCTTGGGAAGGGAAAATAAAATGGATTTTGCAGGAGGCCTGGGGGCAGATGGAAATACTAGGTGGGGGAGGAGAATTGGAGTATTAAGTGAAACATTCTGGTTTCTGCAGAGACTCAGTTGTGCCATGTGATGTTTTATCTGGAAACTGTCTTATGGGAGGATGTTTTTGCTGAAGCAGACACATGGGAGGATGTTTTTTTTTTTAATCTTTGTATATATATATTTTTATTATTTTCTTTATTAACATTTCAAATGCTATCCCGAAAGTTTCCTATACCCCTCCCCTCACCTCTGCTCCCCTACCCACCCACTCCCACTACTTGGCCCAGGCCTTGCCTTGTGCTGGGTCATATAAAGTTTGCAAGACCAAGGGGCCTCTATTATGGGAGGATGTTTTGCTGAGAACAGACACATTGCGTTTTTCTAGAAGCAGCCTGGAAAAGTGACATGTGATATATTGATAGAGTGGATACTTGAGAGAACATGCAATGTTTGGAAAGGGTATAGATATAACTCAACAGACAGTGGATAACATTGTGTTGTATTGGTGTGCCTTACCGTTCTTGGATGATCGTTGTTGGGCTTTGCTGACGTTGACCTTCACTGATGATGCTGTGTGGTATTTATTCACCTTGCCATTCTTTGCTTTTAATCACTTGTCATGACTTCATAAAGAGAAATTCCATTAAAGAATTTCTGGTGGAGTTCTGGAAGCTTTTTACTACTTCTGCTTACTTGGACCAATTGGCAAAGCCTTAGCGTTTTCTTCTGGATAGAACTGCATTGCTGCTTTGTGAATGGTACGTGGATTGAGCTACTGCCGCTGGTTCATGTGAACTGTGCTGCTGATATCCTGTCAACACAGATTAGATTTGCCCCAAACAACTATTTCATTTTTTATTAGATTTTTTTTTCATTTACTTTTCAGATGCTATCCTCAAAATCCCCTAGATCCTCCTGCTGCCCTGCTTCCCAACCCACCCACTCCTGCTTCCTGGCCCTGGCATTCCCCTGTACTGGGGCATATGATCTTCGCAATACCAAGGGCCTCTCTTCCCATTGATGGCCAACTAGGCCATCCTCTGCTACATATGCAACTAGAGACACAGCTCTGGGGTTAGTTCATATTGTTGTTCCTCCTATAGGGTTGCAGACCCCTTNAGCTCCTTGGGTACTTTCTCTAGCTCCCTCATTAGGGGCCCTGTGTTCCATCCAATAGATGACTGTGAGCATCCACTTCTGTATTTGTCATGCAGTGGGATAGCCTCACAAGAGTGAGTTATGTCAGGGTCCTATCAGCAAAATCTTTCTGGCATATGCAATAGTGTCTGGGTTTGGTGGTTGTATATGGAATGGATCCCTGGGTGGGGCAGTCTCTGGATGGTCCTTCCTTCTGTCTCAGCTCTGAACTTTGTCTCTGTAATTCCTTCCATGGGTATTTTGTTCCCCATTCTAAGAAGGAATGAAATATCCACACTTTGACCTCCCTTCTTGAGTTTCATGTGCTTTGCAAATTTCCAAACAACTATTTCTAAACAGGTTCACATCCACCTTTGCCCTATTAACCTTTCTTTTCCACTGCCTCTAGTGGGTGATGGGTTAGGAGGGAGGTTAAAATATTTAAGTACACTTATTTAAGTAGCTTTTGAAAAACATAGGCCTACAAGAATATACTGAGATACTACTGAAATTCAGGGCATTGTGGGGCAATGTGAAAACCTATTTTTGGTTGTGTTTTCCTGAATTTTTGAATGGATTTTTGTGTTTCCTCTTTAAGGGCTTCTACCTGTGTACCTATGTTCTCCTATATTTCTTAAGGGAGTTATTTATATCCTTCTTAAAGTCCTCTATCATCATCATGAGATGTGATTTTAAATCAGAGTCTTGCTTTTCTGGTGTGTTTGGGTATCCAGGGCTCACTGTGGTGGGAGAAGTGGGTTCTAATGATGCCAAGTAGCCTTGGTTTCTGTTGGTTATGTTTTTTCCCTTGCCTCTTGTCATCTGGTTATCACTGGTGTTAGCTGGTCTTGCTGTCTCTGACTGTGGCTTGTCCCTCCTGTGCTTACAGGTTTGTTGGTACTTCTAGGAGATCAGCTTTCTCCTGGTGGTATTTGGGTATGTAGTGCTATGGCACAGGATCCGCTCTGGGTGCTGTGGTATAGGATCAGCTCATTGTTTTCTTCTTCTTCTTCTTCTTCTTCTTCTTCTTCTTCTTCTTCTTCTTCTTCTTCTTCTTCTTCTTCTTCTTCTTCTTCTTCTTCTTCTTCTTCTT
>NW_018392485.1:23280-28225 GCF_900095145.1 Mus pahari | reverse complement strand
TCTTCTTCTTCTTCTTCTTCTTCTTCTTCTTCTTCTTCTTCTTCTTCTTCTTCTTCTTCTTCCTTCCTACTTCTATGAGGGAGTTCCTCCACCCACACACCCACTCATACCTCCCTGCCCTTGATTCCCCTACACTGGGGCATCTATTGAGCCTTCATAGGACCAAGGACCTCTACTCCTATGGATGCATGACAAAGCCATCCTCTGCTACATATGCAGCTGGAGCCATGTGTACTCAAACCTTTGTTGATGATTTAGTCCTTGGCAGTTCTGCAGGGGGCAGGGTCTGGTTAGTTGATATTGTTGTTCTCCCTATAGGGTTGCAAACTCCAACTCCTTCAGTCCTTATTCTATCTCCTCTATTGGGGACTCCGAGATCAGTCGAGTGGTTGACTGCAAACATTTGCCTCTGTATTTGTAAGTCTCTGGCAAGGCCTCTCAGGAGTCAGTTATATTGAATGGCCAAGAAAAACCTAAAGAAATGTTCTACATCCTTAGTCATCAATGAAATGCAAATCAAATCAACCCTGGATTCCATCTCACACCAGTCATAATGGCTAAAATAAAAAATTCAGATGACAGCAGGTGCTGGCGAGAATGTGGAGAAAGAGAAACACTCCTCCATTGCTGGTGGGATCGTAGACTGGTACATCAACTCAGGAAATCAGTTTGGTGATTTCCTCAGAAAATTGGACATAGTGCTACATGAGGACCTAGCTATACCACTCCTGGGCATATACCCAGAAGATGCTCCAACATGTAATAAGGACTCATGGTCTACTATGTTCATAGCAGCCTTATTTATAGGAGTCAGAAACTGGAAAGAACCTAGATGTCCTTCAACAGAGGAATGAATACAGAAAATGTGATACATTTACACAATGAAGTACTACTCAGATATTAAAAATGATGAATTCATGAAATTCTTAGGCAAATGAATAGAACTAGAAAATATCATCCTGAGTGAGGCAAGCCAACTGCAAAAGAACACACATGGTATACACCCACTGATAGGTGGATATTAGCCCCTAAGCTCCAAATAACCAGGATAAAATTTGCATATCACATGAAGCTCAATAAGAAGGAAGACCAAAGTGTGGGTGCTTCGGCCATTCTTAGGAGGAGAACAAAATACTTAAAGGAGCAAATATGGAGATAAAGTGTTGAGAAGAGACTGAAGCAATGGCCACCCATAGACTGTCCCACCTGGTGATTCATCTCATATATAGTTAATAAACCCAGACACTATTGTGGATGCCAAAAAGTACATGCTGAAAGGAACCTTCTTTTGTTTTCTTAATAAGCAATTCTGGCTGGAACATGATAAAATTTAAGGTAGTTTTATTTGAATTTCTGTCATGGGCAAGGATGATGGACCCTTTTGACAATATTTCTTAGCCCTTTGTTTTCCTCCGAGAACTCTGTTTAGTTCCATAGCCTGCTTTTAAGTTGAGTTATTTTTGTTTCTGCTGTTTGCATTGTCAGCTGTAGGGACTTGTAGTTAGTTTCTATTAACTACATTGGCTCTGAAGTTAGTTGGTCAGGATAATTATTTACTGAGAACATACACTTACTACAAAGCACTTCTCTCTAGCTTTTCTGGCTCCTCACTCCTGTATTCTAAGTTGCCTATTTCATGTCTGCTTGTTTCCCATCCAGACCTGTCTAACTGTTCCAGTAGATTTGTGGGGCATTTGGGATCCATGCTTTCTTCTTTCAGCCACTGTTTTCTCCCAAACATTCCCCACAAGTGTACACATATATGGGAACTCCAGATGATAGTACACCCACACCAGTAAAATCTTTGAGAATTTAAAGCCAGAACAGGAAGTGTATAGAGGAACCCTTGTCTGGTTCAGAGCTGTGATGTTGAATTGAGGTGTCAGAAGCAGGTCTTGTGCAAGAGTGTATCTTGTGCAAGGATGTTGTTTTGTCATCATCCTTGACAGGGATTCCGGACACCAGTCTGTTCTATCCCATGGGCATGTTCCACTGTGGAGAGTGTGTCATCAGTTCTCTGTGGAGATCTTGCAGGACTTACTGCCATGGACCTTGCGGCTGTTCTTTTTAGATTTGGTAAGTACTATCGGAGTCATTATTCTTAGACAGAGGGTAATGAATACAGGCTCCCAGATTTAAAACCAGAACTCCTTCCAAAAAAATTCTTTCTCTATGAAAACCTAGATTAGTAGCTGCAGCCATTCCTAAACTCAGCCTATCTATCTGGCCCTGGTCTTTTTATCTGAGCTCTGGGTTGGGATCATTGCATAACAGGACAGACTTCTCTCACTGAGTGTTTTTCTTTTATTGTTTCAGTATGTTTAGTCGATTTGAGGATTTGGGCACACTATGGTAAGTCTGTTCTCTGTTTTAGCCTCGGGGAACTGAATTTTGCTGAGACTAGCATGGGAGGAGCTTGAGGAGTCATCTTGAGTAGACCCTGTCATGGGGTTTTCATTGGCAGCCACCTGTCTGATTCCTTTATATTTAGTACTTACTATTGTAGCCACGTTTAGGGTATGGATTCTCCACCATGAACTACTAATGCCCACATGCTATCTGGGTTAGGAGAATATTACAAAAATAATTTACACACACACATTCTTCTGAGCATATAGACATTTAATTTTGAATTTGTTTTTAGTTTCTTTCCATATCTTCTCATGTGGGCTGTGTCTGGCTCTCATTGAGGCCTGCTCCTGAGAAGACACATAATCCATGGGACAGAGTTGAAGTAACTCCTGTCTAATGAGGGGGCAGCACATAGGAGGTTAATTTATATTCAGAGGCTCCCAGTCTTTTTGTGAGATTGGAGTGGTATATACTGGTTGGAATTTACAGGGAAGAAAGAGGCAAAGTAAGACATGTATCAGTGACTGGGCCATGGATGTGTCAAGGTTTGGTGATAAGAATGTCAATCCTCAGTGTTGATTCCTGGGCCTTCAAGAGACAATGAGAGAAGCCACTAGATAGCAGTAAGGTATGAAGAGTTTATTCTTATGTTGTTTGAAAACAGTAAAGATGATTGGGCCAATTGAAACATCCCAGAAATTCTGCTGGTTAGTTTTCATTCAACATGACGTAAGCTAGAGTCATCTCAGGAGATGGACTGTCAACAGAACAATTGCCTCCACCATATCAGCTTGTTTGCATGTCTGTGTGGTCATTTTCTTCATTCATGATTGATACAGGAGCTACTCCAAATCTGCTTAGGAACTACACTTTCCTGACATCAGATGAGTTCGGGAACTAAAAAGGGGCCTGAGAAAGAGGGGGAAGGGAGAATAGCCCACCTCTGGACTGATTTCCACCTATTCTCTGAACAGGCTGATGCAGGAGGGCTGCCAGATGCTTTCCACTCAGCCCTGGGTGGGCATCTAAGCCTCTCACCCCACTTGACAGGGGGTGGACAAGGGGCAGCCCCTGACCTGGGGAGCCCCGGGGAAACACCCTTTCACCCTGGGGTTATGGGAGAGGGGGCTGAGGGAAAAGAGGTTCCCACACAGGCAAGAGGTGCCTGAAGGTCAGAAGCTTGGGACATGGCCTATGTGACTTCTAACCATGCTTCTCTTGTGGGGGCTGTGTGTGTGGAGGGTGGTAACTTAGGCAGGAGCCAGAGTTCCAAGAAACATGAGAGAACTCCTTCCATCCCATGTAGATAAATTATCATCACAGGGTCTCGGGGTTCAGACCTCAGCTTGACTGGAGACCAGACTGTCTTTGCATAGCCCAATGCCCCACAGATGACTAGACTTCTTTTTCTGTGTCCCTTTAGGGCCATCTCCCCAGCCTTCTATCTGGGCAGTTCCAGGAACTGTGATTTCCACAGGCAGTGCTGTGACCATCTTCTGCAGGACCCCTCCAGGAGTGACCAAAGTGCGTCTAAACAATTATTTATACAGTGGTATATGGTATGATCACACCCCACAGGGAGATCAGGAGGTTTTTGAGTTTAGTCTTCAGAATATGATGCACACCAAGGCTGGGATTTACTACTGTAGATACTACAGTGGATACAATTGGTCAAAAATCAATGATGAACTGGAGTTGTTTGTGACAGGTGAGCAATTGCCATGAACAATTTGTCATTCTAAATCACTGTTGCCTACCTCAATGAACTACATATGCCCCATCACAATCCCTGTCCTATATTTCTGTTCCTATACATTGATCTTTCCTCTTCCCTTTCCTTTTCTGTACTCTCCTCCCTTTGCTTCTTAATCTCTTATTTTATCATTTTTTAAATTTACATTTTCTATACTTTTCTTGAGTCAGGATCTTAACTATTGGTCTGGTCCTGAACTTGATGTGTATCCCCACATAATCTTGAACTTCTGATCCTTCTGCTTCTACTCTTTTAGTACTAGCATTATATACTTGGACAGCCACATCGTTCATGTGATGATGGGCATATATTTGGCAAGAGCTCTACCAACTTAGATTCATACCCTGACCTCTGTAGGTTTGTGATCTTCCCTCTGTGCTGACTGTGACCTAGGCTCCCCTTAGAATGGTGACTATGTCCTTATGTGATGGAGTTCATGGGGAACGACAGCAGCTTTCTGTACCTATATTGTGTCTTCTATGGTTGTGTTTCATAGAAAATTATAAGAGCACACTTCTTGATATCTATAGATTGATAAATTTCCTTTTGGTTTCATATTGTCTTCTCTTTTATAAGACAGGATATTATGGTCAATTTTAATAATGTTGTAAAGTAATAGGATCGTTACAAAATGATTTTTTTTTTTGGATGGGTGGTTCAGGTCCCACATGTAACTGTGCATGGCTTTGAAATCTTTATATAGAGCACGGTGATTTTATTTATTTATCTATCTATCTATCTATCTATTTATTTATTTATTTATTTATTTATTTATTTATTTATTTATTTATTTATTATTTTCTTTATTTACATTTCAAATGCTATCCCGAAATTTCCCTG
>NW_018392485.1:17583-22725 GCF_900095145.1 Mus pahari | reverse complement strand
ATATCTGGGTTCTTTTCAGCTTTTGGCTATTATAAATAAGGCGAGCAGGGTGATTTTTAAACTCACAGAGATTTACCTGCCTCTGCTTCCTGAGTTCTGAGATTAAAGGCCTGTGTTATCATGAGCAGCTTGCTAATAACAGAGTCTTTTCACTTCTAGGTGTTTACAAGGAGAAGCCATCCCTTACTGTTGATTCAGGACTCCAGGGGTTCTCAGAAAGAAATGTGACTCTTGTCTGTCACTCACCTCCTTTCTTTGAGATCTTTATCCTCTGCAGAGATGGAAATGCATCGTTTCCTCAGAACTGCTTACAACAGGACCACAATACATTCATCTCCCCTGTGAGCCCTGGGTACAAGAGGACCTACAGATGCTTTGCCTCTTTCAAGAATAATTCCTACTTGTGGTCACTGCCTAGTGACCCCCTAGAGCGTTCAATCCCAGGTAAGAATGTCTGATACTTTGTCATTATTTCTGTGATTAGATTGGTCCCAAGGGATACCATGTGGGATATATCAAATCCACTTTCTGTCTACTGTGTGCTATTTGATGCACAATGCATTGCTATTCTGACTGGAATTGTTTATTTGCATCTAGACATTACTCTGAATATTTTCTGCTACTCATGTGAATTTAGTACAGATGCAGGTATATTATTTTGAAGAGCAGATATTATCCATCATAATATATGATGTTCAACTCAGTTGTTGCTATGTAAAATACCGCAGTGTGTACATACATGCATGCACATGCACACACACATGAACATACACACTTCCCTAACTAATAGTGATATTGAAAGTGAAAGAGTCTATGCTAGTTTTTCCATTCAGGAAGTCTTTTTTTTTAATTAGATATTTTCTTTATTTACATTTCAAATGTTATTTCCTTTCCTAGTTGCTCCCCCCAAATCCCTTATCACCTCCACTCCCACCCTGTTCTATAACCCACCCACTCCAGTTTTCTGGCCCTGGCATTCCCTTATACTTGGGCATAGAACCTTCACAGGACCAAGGGCCTCTCCTCCCATATATGACCGACTAGGCCATCTTCTCCTACATATGCAGCTAGGGCCATGAGTTCCACCATGTGTTTTCTTTGATTGGTGGTTTAGTCCCAGGGAGCTCTGGTACTGGTTAGTTCATATTGTTGTTCCTCCTAGGGAGCTGCAAATCCCTTCAGCTCCTTTGTTACTTTCTCCAGCTCTTTCTTTGGGAATCCTGTTCTCCATCCAATGGATGGCTGTGAGCATCCACTTCTGTATTTGTCAGGCACTGGCAGAGCCTCTCAGGAGACAGCTTTATCAGGCTCCTGTTAGCAAGCTCTCGTCGGTATCAGCAATAGTGTCTGGGTTTGGTGGTTGTTTATGGGATGGATCCCCAGGTGGGGCAGTTTCTGTATGGTCATTCCTTCAGTCTCTGCTCTAAACTTTGTCTCTGTAATTCCTTCCATTGGCATTTTGTTCCCCCTTCTAAGAAGGATCGAAGTATCCACACTTTGGTCTTCCTTCTTTAGTTTTATGTGTTTTGCACATTGTATCTTGGGTATCTCATTCAGGAAATCTTGAATCTTTTCTCAAAACATCTTTTGTGAGCATAGTACTGGGTCTAAACAGCCATGATAGACTCTGAAAATTATGTATTAATAATAGTTTTTTGGTCAGGTACAAGTATATTCATCCTGGGAGTAACAGTCCTTACTTATCCATAGTGAGATGCATTCTGAATGATGCTGTACCGCTTGTTTACTGTTACTCCCCAGCAACATTCCTTCTGAATTGTGTGACAAGTACAGTACTAGCCAATGGTGATAGAAAATTTGAAAGAGTTTGTGCTAGTTTCTTCATGGAAGGTGACTTTCAAGAACTCAAATGATCATCACTTTTTTGTTTAGATTATAACAAATTTATATCAATTTCCTTCTTCTAAACCCTCCCATATACCACTCCTTTTTTCTTTTTCAAATTTATGGCTTCTTTTTCCATTAACTGTTATTTATCTATATCTATCTATACATTTTACATGTATATCTGTATCTCTGTCTGTGCCTGCCTGCTTATCTATCAATCAACCAATCTAATAATCTATTATCTATCTATACATTTCCCATCCATCCACCTCTCTGTCTGCCCATCTGTCTGTCTGTCTATCTTCTATCTATCTTACATCTACTCAGTCTATGTAATGTTATGGTATGCACTTTTCTTGAGGTGACCTTTTGGTGTTGGATATCCAACTGATGTGCTATTATTTGGGGAAGACAATTTCTCCCATTTTTAACATTCCTAGTTCCCTGTAGTCTATCTCAATCTCAACAGTGTTTCAAAATACAACATTCAAAGTCTCTTCTGAGATTTAGGCAATCTCTTAACTGTAATCCACTATAAAATCAAAATAAAAAATGAACACATACTTCCAACATATGGCACAGGATATACATTATCTTTCCAAATATAGGAAAGGGAGAATAGTGAGGAAATACTGGACTAAATAAAGACCAACACCCAGTTGGGTAAACTCTAAATTCTGCTTCTCCATGTGTGATATCAAAATTCTCTTCAGCTTTTCAACTCCTTTCTGCTTTAATGACTACAACACACTTCTCTCTCATGGGCTGGTTTCACTCCGTGATAGCCAATTTCCTTGGCATTTATCCCATGACTCTCACATCTACAACATTTTGGGTCTCTAAGGCAATACAGACGTCACCTTCACAACTTCACACAATGGCCTGTCTGGGCCTACATACAGGACCACTCCTGCCATATGCCTGGCCTCAGCAGCTGTCTTATTCATAGAGGGAGATTTCATAACCCTTTTCTTCTATCCTTGATTCAAAATCCAGAACCAAGTTGTAGTGTGTAGCTTTTCACTACCACTCCTAAGTTCTGGGAATGGATCACACTAACAATACTACCCAGCTTCCCTTGAATCCACAGAACACACACACACACACACACACACACACACACACACACACACACACACATGCGCGCATTGCTAAACTTGCCTTTTTACACAATTGCTAGGAGCTACTATCTCCCACTTGGAAAAGTATGCCCTTATTAATGTTCTTACCTCTGCACATCCCACCTGCCCTAACCTTTATGCACTCAGGTATAATTAGTCCCTGCTAAACACTCCTGACCACCTGACTATAGCAGTGGCCTGAGACCTCACATAGCTGCTTGGCTGTTCTCTCTCCAAAGCATGGTGAACTCTCTGCCTCCTTTCCATCTCTCTTTTCCTACGGGGGCCCAGAAGTCCTGCTTATTCCTTTTATCTAGCTATTGGTCCATGACAGATCAGTTGGTGAACAGGACCTTAGCTTCATCACTGTCCCTACAGCAAGCAGCTGAAGTTGCCAAGTTCAGCTGCTTGCTGAGGCTGGAACCTCTTGTTTAATTACATATTCCTCAGATTTTGTTTTTTTTTGACGCTTTCCTTTAATGCCCAAGCTTGCTTGTTCTGTAACTTACTCTGTAGGCCAGTGTAGCCTTGATGTCAGAGATCTGCTTGTCTCTTTCTCATGAGTGCTGGAATTACAGGTGTGTACCATGCCTGGACCTACTATTCTTAATTCCATTACATAAAATTGAATCTAAGCTGATGGATTCTTTCCCTGTGGCTACCACTCCCTTGATTCCATTTCTTAATCTGTTCATCTCTTTAAAAATAGTGTTTAGCTTCATTCCACCCCAGGAGTCACTTTTACTCTAGAACTATAGCTTTTGTTGTTGTTGCCCAAATTGCTTGGTTTTATCAAAAACTCTTCGCAAGAGTAGCAGGTGTAACTACACAAGAAAGATCATGCTAACCTGATTTGAGTTTTCCTTTGTAAATCATATTTATAAGAAAACTCTCCATATTAGCCACAGGCAAACTGCTTGCATAAGGGTAAAAAGTAGACCCATTTGCAGCCAAAATATCACAAGGATGCATTGTATTTCTCTACTGAGAGACATTGGGCCAAGTTCCATTCTTCAAATCATTCTCAGCCACTCTGTGTCCTATGTTCCTAGCAGGATGCCCATTAAGCCCCTCTTAAGTTCTCCAACTGCTTTTCTAATCCACAGTACCATAGTCCACATTCCCCAGTGAAAAGCATGGTCAGGCCTAGCACAGCAATGTCTGAGTCCCCGGAACTAACTTCTGCTTAGTTATGGTTTCATTGTTGTTAAGGGCCACCATGTCAGTGGTGAGGCTGGCTAACAGTTTGAAAAGTGTAGTTCATTATCATCAAGGTGGGACGCATGGCAGCCTACAGACAGATAGCACATGGTGGAAAGAGTTGTACATGGTGATCTCCAGGCAGCTACATACTATGTAACACTGGGAATAGTTTGAGATAGGGGATTTCAAATCCCATCCCAGAGTTACAGACTTTCTCCAACAAGGCCACACCTACTCCAACAAGCCCACACTTCTTTTTTTTTTATTAGATATTTTCTTTATTTACATTTCAAATTCTATCCCGAAAGTTCCCTATACCCCCCTCTACCCCTGCTCCCCTACCCATCCACTCCCACTTGTTGGCCCTGGCCTTCCCCTGTATTGGGGCATATATAGTTTGCAAGACCAAGGGGCTTCTCTTCCCAATGATGGCCGAATAGGCCATCTTCTGCTACATATGCAGCTAGAGACACAAGCTCTGGGGATACTGGTTAGTTCATAATATTTCACCTATAGGGTTGCAGACCCCTTCAGCTCCTTGCATACATTCTCTAGCTCCTCCATTGGGGACCCTGTGTTCCATCCAATAGCTGACTGTCAGCATCCATTTCTGTGTTTGCCAGGCTCTGTCATAGCCTCACAAGAGACCGCGATATCAGGATCCCTTCAGCAACATCTTGCGGGCATGTGCAATAGTGTGTGGGTTTGGTGGCTGACGATGGGATGGATCACCGGGTGGGGTAGTCTCTGGATAGTCCATCCTTTATTCTTAACTCCAACCTTTTTCTCTGTAACTCCTTTCATGGGTATTTTGTACCCTATTCTAAGGAGGAATGAAGTTTCCACATGTTAGTCTTCCTTCTTCCTGGTTTTATTGTGTTTTGCAAATTGTATCTTGGGTATTGTAAGTTTCTGGACTAATATCCACTTATCAGTGAGTGCATATCTAGTGACTTCTTTTGTGATTGGG
>NW_018392485.1:0-16323 GCF_900095145.1 Mus pahari | reverse complement strand
ATTGCTTTCAGTAAGATAGCCATTTTGACTATATTAATCCTGCCGATCCATGAGCATAGGAGATCTTTCCATCTTCAGAGATCTTCTTCAGTTTCTTTCTTCAGAGACTTGAAGTTCTCATCATACAGATCTTTCACTTCCTTAGTTAGAGTCACACCAAGGTATTTTATATTATTTGTGACTATTGTGAACGGTGTTGTTTCCCTAATTTCTTTCTCAGCCCATTTATCCTTTATGCAGAGGAAGGCAGCTAGAGACTGTGTAACCCTGGGAATAGTTTGAGAATAGGGGATTTCAAGGCCCATCCCAGAGTGACACACTTTCTTCAATATGGCCACACCTACTCCACTAAGCCCACACTTCTTAAGATTGCCCTCCTCTATGGGTCAAGCCTTTAAACACATTAGTCTATGAGGGCCAAATTTATTCAAAACAGTACAATATTTGTACGTGTGATATTTTAAATATTGTTTTTTCTCACCACAGCGTCTTTTCCATTAGGTCATCCACTAGAGAATTTCATCCGGCTTATCCTTGCTTTTCTCCTCCTGTTGGGCATTGTGGCTCTATTGCTGGATGATTGGAGGAGCAGAAGAGTTCTCCATTAGGGCTTCAGAGTGCCCAAAGCTTTTATCCTTGATACTCCTTTGTAGACCTTGTCTTAGTTAGGTTACTATTGTTTTTAAGAAACACCATGGCATCTCTTATAAAGGAAAACATATGATTGTATCTAGCTTGTAGTTTCAGAGGTTAGGTCCATTATCTTCATGGCAGCAAGCTTGCCAATCCACAGGCAATCCACATATTGCTGGAGAAGAAGCCTAGAATTCTACATCTTGATCTGCAGGCAACAGAAGATTGTGTGCCTTACTGGCTATAGCTGAATCATAAGAGATTTCCAAGCCTGTCACCACAGTGACAGTTCCTTCAACAAGGCCACAGCTACTTCAAGAAGGCTACCCATCCTAATAGTGTTATACTCTATGGGCCTAGCATTCAAACACATGAGACTATGGGGGTCATATCTCTTCAAAGCATCATAGACCTCAACAAAAGTTTGGTAATAAAAAGTCTAAAAAGTGTTGTGACTTCTCCACTGAGTGTCCTTTGTCCACAAATCTGATACAATACCATGATGAAGCTGGCATTTCAGGATCAGTGCCAGGCACAGATGAAAACCAGAAGGCTCCTGTCCCAGGATGCTCCCCTGTTCCTGTGTCCTAACTGTTCCAGGTGGGTCCCTCTGTGCTGAAGTGTTGGTAATACCTGCACTCACAGGCTTGTCTGCAGTACTGGGAGGCCACCTCTCTCCCAGTGGTATTTGGCTATGGTGTGCTGTGGCACAGGATGAGCTATGTGCTGGGTGGTACAAGATCAGCTCCTTTTGATTTTTTTAATAAGTACTTCTGGCTGGAATATGATAAAAATCTAATGTAGTGTTATTTGAATTTCTGTGATGGGCAAAGATGATGGGCACTTTTGACAATATTTCTTAACCATTTGTTTTTCTCTAAGAAGTCTGTTTAGTTCTGTAGCCTATTTAAGTTGAGCTATTTTTCTTTCAGTTGTTTGCATTGTCAGCTCTAGGGACTTGTAGTTAGTTCCTACTAACTACACTGGCTCTGTAGTTAGTTGGTCAGGAGAATTATTTATCGAGAACATACAATTACTACAGAAGCACTGCTCTGTATCTTTTCTGGCTCTTCACTCACCTCAGTTGTCTTCTTTCATGTCTGATTGTTTCCTTTCCAGACCTGTCAACCTGTTCCAGTAGATTTGTGGGGCATTTGGGATCCATGCTTTTTGCTTTCATCTACTGTTTTCTCCCAAACACTCCCCACAACTGCATATATATATATATATATATATATATATATATATATATATATATGAACACCAGATGATAGTACACCCACACTTGTAAAAATCTTAGAGAATTTAAAGACAGGACAGGAAGTGTATAAAGGATCCCGTGTCTGGTCCAGAGCTGTGATGTAGAATTGAGGAGTCAGAATCAGGTCTTGTGCAAGAGTGTATCTCCTTCCTGTTGTGTTATCATCATCTTTTACAAGGATTCCAGACACCAGTCATTGTGTCCCATAATTTTGGGTATGTTGTACCTTCATTTTCATTAGATTCTAGAAAGTCTTTTATTTCTTCATTTCTTCCTTGACCAAGTTATCATGGAGTAAAGTGTTGTTCAGCTTCCATGTGTATGTGGGTTTTCTGTTGTTTTTGTTGCTATTGAAGACCAGCCTTAATACCCAGTGATCTGATAGGATGCATGTGATTATTTCAATCTTCTTGTATTTGTTAATGTCTGTTTTGTGACCGATTATATGTTCAATTTTGGAGAAGGTACCATGAGATGCTGAGAAGAAGGTATATTCTTTTGTTTTAGGATGAAATGTTCTATAAATATCTTTTAAATCCATATGGTCCATAACTTCTTTAAGTTTCACTGTGTCTCTGTTTAGTGTTTTGATGATCTGTCCATTATGGAGAGTGGGGTGTTGAAGTCTCCCACTATTATTGTGTGAGGTGCAATGTGTGCTCTAAGGTTTAGTAAAGTTTCTTTTATGCATGTGGCTGCCCTTGGATTTGGAGCATAGATGACCAGAACTGAGAGTTCGTCTTGGTAGCTTGTTCCTTTGATGACTATGCCCTGCCCTTCCTTATCCTTTTTGATAACTTTTTAAAAAAATTCATTTTTATTCAATATTACAATGTTTACTCCGGCTTGTTCCTTGGGACAATTTGCTTGGAAAATTGTTTTCCAGTCCTTTACTCTGAGGTAGTGTCTGTCTTTGACACTGAGGTGCGTTTCCTGTAGGCAGCAACTTACAGGGTCCTGTTTACATAGCCACTCTGTTGGGGTGTATCTTTTTATGGGGGGATTGAGTCTATTGATGTTAAATGATATTAAGAAATAATGATTGTTGCTTCATGTTATTTTTGATGTTAGATTTGGAATTCTGTTCATGTGCCTATCTTCATTTAGGTTTGATGAGAAATTACTTTCTTGCTTTTTCTAGGGTGTATTTTCCTTCTTTGTGTTGGCATTTTCCATTTATTATCCTTTTAGGGCTGGATTTGTGGAAATATATTGCATAAATTTGGTTTTGTTATGGAATAGCTTGGCTTCGCCATCTACAGTAATTGAGAATTTTGCTTGGTATAGCAGTCTGGGCTGGCATTTGTGTTCTGTTTGGGTCTATATGACATATTCCAAGGATCTTCTGTCTTTTAGAGACTCTGGTGAGAAGTCTGGTGTAATTCTGATAGGTCTGCTTTTATATGTTATTTAACATTTTTCTCTTAATGCTTTTAATATTCTTTCTTTGTTTTGTGCATTTGGTGTTTTGACTATTATGTGATGTGAGGAACTTCTTTTCTTGTCCAATCTATTTGGAGTTCTCTAGGCTTCTTGTACATTTATGGGCATCCCTTTTCTTAGGTTAGGAAAGTTTTCTTGTATAATTTTTTGAAGATATTTACTGGCCCTTTAAGTTTGGTATCTTCAGCCTTTCATATACCTTCTATTGTTTTTTTTTTCAATTTTTATTAGGTATTTACTTCATTTACATTTTAAATGCTATCCCCAAAGTCCCCTATACCCCCCTCCCCCGCTCACCTAACCACCCACTCACTCTTCTTGGCCATGGTATTCCCCTGAACTGGGGCATATAAAGTTTGCAAGACCAAGGGGCCTCTCTTCCCAATGATGGCTGACTAGACCATCTTCTGCTACATATTAGGCTAGAGACATGAGCTCTATTGGTGCTGGTTAGTTCATATTGTTGTTCCACCTATAGGGTTGCAGACCCCTTCAGCACCTTGGGTACTTTCTCTAGCTCCTCTATTGGGGGCCCTGTGTACAATCCAATAGCTGACTGTGAGCATCCACTTCTGTGTTTGCCAGGCACTGGCATAACCTCACAAGAGGCTGCTATATCAGGGTCCTTTCAGCAAAATCTTGCTGGTGTATGCAATAGTGTCTGCGTTTGGTGGCTGATTATGGGATGGACCCCTGGGTGGGGCAGTTTTTGGATGGTCCATCCTTTCATCTCAGCTCCAAACTTTGTCTCTGTAATCCCTTCCATGGGAGTTTTGTTCCCAATTCTAAGAAGGGGTGAAGTCTCCACATTTTGGTCTTCCTTCTTCTTGAGTTTCATGTGTTTTACAAATTGTATCTTGGGTATTGTAGGTTTCAGGGCTAATATCCACTTATCAATGAGTGCATATCTAGTGACTTCTTTTGCGATTGGGTTACCTTACTCAGGATGATATCCTCCAGATCCATCCATTTGCCGAGGAATTTCATAAATTCATTGTTTTTAATAGCTGAGTAGTATTGCAATGTGTAAATGTACCACATTTTCTGTATACTTTCCTTTGTTGAGGGACATCTGGGTTCTTTCCAACTTCTGGCTATTATAAATAAGGCTGCTATGAAAATAGTGGAGCATGTGTTTTTATTACCAGTTGGAACATCTTCTGGATATATGCCCAGGACAGGTATTTCTGGATCCTCTGGTAGTACTATGTCCAATTTTCTGAGGAACCGCCAGACTGATTTCCTGAGTGGTTTTACAAGCTTGCAGTCCCACCAACAATGGGGGAGTGTTCCTCTTTCTCCACATCCTCACCAGCATCTGCTGTCACCTGAATTTTTGATCTTAGCCGTTCTGACTTGTTTGAGGTGGAATCTCAAGGTTGCTTTGATTTGCATTTCCCTGATGATTAAGGATGTTGAACATATTTTGAGGTGTTTCTCTGCCATTCGATATTCCTCAGTTGAGAATTCTTTGTTTAGTTCTGTGCCCCATTTTTAATGAGNTTATTTGGTTTTCTGGAGTCTGTCTTCTTGAGTTCTGTATATATAATGGATATTAGTCCCCTATCTGATTTAGGAGTGGTAAAGATCCCTTCCCAATCTGTTGGTGGCCTTTTTGTCTTATTGACACCGTCTTTTGCCTTACAGAAGCTTTGCAATTTTATGAGGTCCCATTTGTCAATTCTCGATCTTATAGCACAAGCCCTTACTGTTCTATTCAGGAATTTCCCCCTTGTGCCCATGTCTTTGAGGCTTTTCCCCACTTTCTCCTCTATAAGTTTCAGTGTCTCTAGTTTTATCTGAAGTTCCTTGATCCACTTAGACTTGACCTTAGTACAAGGAGATAAGAATGGATCAATTCTCATTCTTCTACATGAAAACAGCCAGCTGTGCCAGCACCATTTGTTGAAAATGCTGTCCTTTTTCACTGGATGGTTTTAGCTCCCTTGTCAAAGATCAAGTGACCATAGGTGTGTGGGTTCATTTCTGGGTCTTCAATTCTCTTGCATTGGTCTACCTGTCTGTCTCTATACCAATACCATGCAGTTTTTATCACAATTGCTCTGTAGTACAGTTTTAGGTCAGGCATAGTGATTCCCCATAGATAGTTTTATCATTGAGAAGAGTTTTTGCTATCCTAGGTTTTTGTTATTCAAGATGAATTTGAAAATTGCCCTTTCTAATTCATTGAAGAATTGAGTTGGAATTTTGATGGGGATTGAATTGTATCTGTAGATTGCTTTTGTCAAGATAGCCATTTTCACAATGGTGATCCTGCCAATCCATGGGCATGGGAGATCTTTCCATCTTTTGAGATCTTTTTCATTATTTTCTTCAGAGACTTGAGGTTTTTGTCATACAGATCTTTCACCTTCTTAGTTAGGGTCAAACCAAGGTATTTTATATTTCTTGTGACTATTGTGAAGGGTGTTGCCTCCCTAAATTCTTTCTCTTCCTGTTTATCCTTTGTGTAGAAAAAGGCCACTGATTTGTTTGAGTTAATTTTATATCCAGCTACTGCACTGAAGCTGTTCATCAGGTTTAGGTGTTGTCTGGCTGAATTTTTAGGGTCACTTATGTATACTATCATATCAACTGCAAATAATGATATTTTGACTTTTTCCTTTCCAATTTGGATCCCCTTGATCTCCTTTTGTTGTCTAATTGCTCTGGCTAGGACTTCAAGTACTATATTGAATAGGTAGGTAGAAAGTGGGCAGCCTTGTCTAGTCCCTGATTTTCGTGGGCTTGCTTCCAGCTTCTCTCCTTTTACTTTGATATTGGCTACTGGTTCGCTGTATATTGCTTTTATTATGTTTAAGTGTGGGCCTTGAATTCCTGATCTTTCCAAGACTTTTATCATGAATTTGTGTTGGATTTTGTCAAATGCTTTCTCAGCATCTAACGGGATGATCATGTGGTTTTTGTCTTGAGTTTGTGTATATAGTGGATTACATTGATGGATTTCCGTGTATTATACCATCCCTGCATCCCTGGAATGAAGCCTACTTGGTCATGATGGATGATTGTGTGCTTTGAGTTTTACTAATGTTTCTTTAATGAATGTGGATGCCCTTGCATTTGGAGCATAGATATTCAGGATTGAGAGTTCATCTTGGAAGATTTTACCTTTGATGAATATGAAGTGCCCCTCATTGTCATTTTTGATAACTTTGGGTTGGAAGTCGAGTTTATTCGATATTAGAATGGCTACTCCAGGTTGTTTCTTCAGACTGTTTGCTTGAAAAATTGTTTTACAGCCTTTCGCTCTGAGGTAGTGTCTGTCTTTTTCCCTGAGATGAGTTTCCTGTAAGCAGCAAAATGTTAGGTCCTGTTTGTGGAGCCAATCTTTTAGTCTATGCCTTTTTATTGGGGAATTGAGTCCATTGATATTCAGAGATATTAAGGAAAAGTAATTGTTGCTCCCTGTCATTTTGTTGTTAAGAGTTGGCATCCATTCTTGTGGCTGTCTTCTTTTAGGTTTGTTGAAGGATTACTTTCTTGCTTTTTCTAGGGTGTGGTTTCCATCCTTGTACTGGTGTTTTTCGGTTATATTCCTTTGAAGGGCTGGATTTGTTGAAAGATATTGTGTGAATTTGGTTTTATAATTGAATACTTTGGTTTCTCCATCTATGTTAATTGAGAGTTTAGCTGGGTATAGATCCAGAACCGGGGGCTGGTGAGATGGCTCAGTGATTAAGAGCATCAACTAATCTTCTGAAGGTCCTGAGTTCAAATCCCAGCAACCACATGGTGGCTCACAACCATATGTAACAAGATCTGATGCCCTCTTCTGGAGTGTTTGAAGACAGCTACAGTGTACTTACATATAATAAATAAATAAATCTTTTTAAAAAAGGAAAAGTAAATGAAGAAAATATCTAATAAAATAAAATAAAAATAGAAATGTGAAGATGCCATGCAAACCCACATAATTGGTATTGAGTAACCTGACATTCCCATTGAAACTTAAAATTTTTCCTGCTGCTGCCACTGTTATAGTCTGATGTCTTATGTACCAGAAGGTGAACTCGAATGTGTCACGCAGCCAAGAGGGATTTCAATCTCCTGAGTTTCCTGCCTCAACCTCTCTAGTGCTGGTGTTAGAGTCTTTCATCTCTCTAGACTCCACAGTCAGCCTGGCAATTTTTACTTCTCCAGTAGTGTTGAACATGACCCTTACATGGTCATATGAGCATGCACAGGTCTCCTGTAAACTGTCCTGCCTTAAGGGACAATTTACAAGATACATGTATGATTGTGAGGCTAGCAGAAGCAGAAGCAGAATCTGTCTATGCCTCCAGGTTTCTCTTACCTCTGCCTACCCAGAAATGGACATATTATTTCACCCCCATCTCTGATTCACTTCCACTTCACACTCTCAGTTCCTTCTAATTCTTCTCTCCACCCAAAGTTATTTCACAGCATCTCTCTTATAGTACAACCTTCTTCTGTTTCCTTCTCATTCTTTTTCTCTTCAGTAACTTTTAAAACATTTTATTTTTATTTATTATTCATACATGTATATAATGTGATTGGATCAAATATGCCCCTGGTTCCCTTTCTTAGAACCTCTTTCCCATTACCTCCATCAGCTTTTCTTATCATCTTTCTGTTTACTTTTAGGGACAAGGTTTTACTTATGAGTTCGTTCTCTTCTTCTACAATGTAGATGCCAGGGATTGAACTTAGGTCTTCAAGCTTAACAGCAGGCACCTCCCATTTCAACTTGTTAACCTCTATTTCTTCTGCCACACATAGAAACCTTAACTACTTAGTGCCCTCCATCAGACTTACTGTCAGTGAGAGAGCAAACCAGTTGTAGGAGGTGGAAACACAAGAAGGTAACAGGAATATGAGCAAAGTACAAATATGTGTGTGTATGTATGAAATGTTATAATGAAGCACATTATTCTATATGCTAACTAAAACATTAGTTGTAAAACCAAAATGTACAAAGTCCTGGATTTTTTTCATCTTCAAGAAGAATATAAAATTTCCAGCAAGTATACTGAATGGTGTTTGATATCAATAACCATGTTGCAAAATCCAATCAAAGCCACCATGAAATAACATCTTACATGTGCTAGGATGTCCATCGCCAAAAGAGAAAAGGTGAAAAAGGATTGTAAAGAGTGTGGAGAATAGGGAACACTGTACACTGTTGGAGGGAATATATATTGCCACTGCCCTTGTGGGAAATGTCATCAGATTATTAAATAAATTTGAAAAGACCTGCCTATAGTATTACCCAAATCATTTCTTTTGTATATATGCACAAATAAAATAATATCACCACCTCACAAATAAACCTGCAGTCCGATGTTTGTTTCAGTTTTATTCATACTACCAAATGATGGCAAGAATTCTCATTATTCTTGACTTCCCTGGTGCCTGTATGTCTCCATGAGCAAACCCGAGTGATTTTACACACCTGGAACCCAAAGTTACACTGAAAAAAAAATCTAAAGAGTGACTACCTCTTAATTTTCTTTATGAGTTGCTTTTCTGGTGGCTGTGATAAAATTGAGTTGAGGAAGAGAGGGCACCTTAATCATTTTTCCTGTTTTTGTGATAAAACACGTTTGTAAAAAGAGACTTAGGGAGAATCCAATATTATAGTTCATCATGTTGGGAAAGTCAAGGCAGCAAGATCCTGTCATAGCTAACATATTGCACCCACAATCCAAAAGAAGAAAGGTGTGAATCCCTGTGGTCAACTTACTCTCCATTTTATGTAGTCCACAATCTCAACCTAAGAGAATGTAATGAGCAGGTGTTCACACCTCAATTAACCTAATCAAAATATTCCTTCACAAACATGTACCTAGGCCAGTCTCCCAGGAGACTGTATCTTATTAAGTTGACAATTAAGAATAATCATCACCAAGAGTTTATTTTGACTTAGTTGGAAGATGTAATCTATCATGGAAGTGAGGATACAGTAGATAAAAGTGCCTCTAGATGTAGTTTTAGGCACTTGATAAAGATGGTCATTCTAAATCCATAGTCTGGTAGCATAGAGAGAGATCAATGAATAGTGATATTACACTTAATTTCTACTATAATCTAATATGCTGCCCCAGAAAATAGTATCACCTATATTCATAGTATGTCTTTTCACTTCAGGTAAATGTCTGTGGAAAAGCTCTGCAGAAGTACTTACAGGTCAATATATTAGGTGATTCTAAAACCCATCAACTTGACAGTCAAGGTTAAGGATTGCTCTGTGGGGTCCAGATTGTACAGCATGTCTCTTTCAGTAGATTATGGAACCCATGTCTTATGAGTTAACATGAGCCCAAGGAAAGAGTCAGATGCACTCATCTGACATGCATATAAGCAAGTGAATGAGCAAATCACCAGGAATCACAAGTTAGCTGAGTGATGTCTATAAGCTCCAGAGTTCTTTTGCAGTTAACAAGCTTTTCTACGCTTGAGTTCATTGGATCTCCAAGCTGATGGTTTGAGTTGAAGAACATGAGAGGCTTCATTCATGACACCTCCCTTTGCTGAAGAAACCTGAATACCTCATTGCTAGCTTCGCTACTCTCTTAGGATAATGTGAGGGTCACACATACACAGGTCTGTGTAGACATGCCCTGAGGAGCATTGGAGGGAAGCAAATTCATGTTTTCCATGAAGATCTCTTGGCATAATTTGGCATAAGTCACCTCCGTTGAGTCTTCTGCTGTAGAAATCTGTCATTGTGAGATACATATTATGATGTGAGTACCCGGTGGGATACTAGAGAAGGAGAGCAGGGAGATAGGGCAAACTCTCCTGTGTGTCCACCTGGCTGCAGTTCTCAGGCTAAATGCTCATCATCTGGAAGGAAAAGTAAGAGAATGGGCCTGTTTTACATGAGCTTTTCAACTATATAGCTTTGTATTTTACAGTTCTTAGATGATCAATAGAATCCCAGGGAAGACAGCAACATTACCCAGGAGGGTTGCACCTCCTACATCTTCTGCTCTTCCCTGAAGGCCTCCTAAGCCCTACAAGCATCAGTTTTCTCAGAAAGACTCTACCTTACATTTATTTTTTTTTTCCTCACTGTCCACGGCTGGGCTGGAACTGAGTGAAAAGAAGTGGAAATGTTAAAGTATGACTGAGAAATGTTACATAAGTAGACTTTTTAGGAATTGTGGGTGTGGCTCAATGATAGAGTGCTTGTTGTGCAGTAGGGACCCTGGCTTCAATCCTCAGTGCTCAGACGAATGTCTTAGATGCAGACACAGGGATGTATTTATTCAGAGAGTCAAATTTCCCTCCCTCTTATATTTCACTTGGCTCTTGGTCTTACTATTGGTGATCCCTACAGAGAAAAAAGATCAGCCATAGAACACACACAACCACATACACCCCTCCCATATTAATCCTCCTCCTTGGAAAAACTCTATTTGTCCCAATGACAAGAGGGGCAGATGAAGGGGAGGAGGAAAAGGAGTAGGCAGACCATAGCAATTGATATCCAAATGATAGTGGGAGACACAGATAGGCCTGAAGTTAGAACACAGTAGTGATCTGTTACTAAAAGTCTGTTAAATTACTCATTAAATCAAACATTTATTGAGTGCTCTCCTTATATCAAATACAGAACAACACATTTAGGAAACTGTAGGGAACCTTCTTAAGAGAATAATTGAAGCAATCAATTCATGCATTATTGGTCATATAGGTAGTGTCTATGTTGAGTCCTTAAAACAGAGGGTCTTTCTTTATAGCCTTAAGACCTTAAGACCTTTATAGCCTTAAGACCTTAAGACCTTCCTGTCTTCGGCTGCCAAAAGCTGGGATGGTAGGCATGCATCAGCATACATAACTGATGAGAGAAATGAAATACAATACCAAACAAACTTCATTTGGGGAGATGGCTCATAATGGATAAGAAGCACTCAGCGCTCTGGGGTTCAAGGAGAACTCTTCCCAGTTAGTCTATGAAAAACACTAATTTTAACCAGCACATGTATGAACCACCTACAGAAAGGACAATCAGGACTCCTCAGGGAAGGTGTATTTTTAAAAACAAAAACATAAAAAGAAAACACTGGAGGTCAAAAGTGACAGACAACAGTCAGATATGGAAAAACATAGCAAGCTCTAAAAATAATTCCAAATGAAATAACAGCCTACAGTGATTAGCATACAGTGACAAATGAATTGTGTTCTGCTTGATTTTAATAAAAAGGACAGAGCCTAGTAGCAAATCCTGGCAAACTCTAAATCAACATAGCAGGTTCTTGAACATTTGCGTGCACTACTGCACTTGTCATAGCCCAGGGAATTTACACAGGGCAGCTTAAATGTCCATCCATGGATAAATGGATAAGGCAATGTAATATGTAGACAGAGTAAAATTTATGCATCTGGAGAGAAATATGAAATAATGACACTCATAAGAAAATAGATGAAAGTAGAAGCAATTACTTTACACCATGTAAACCAGACTGGGGTGGATGTGTATGGATATAATACCATATGATTCACTCAAATATGAAGCATACATTAAATGTGTGTGAGTCTGTGTGTCTGTGTGTGCGCATGGACTCACAGCCAGTGTGCACATGCACACTGGAACTAAGAAGGAGATCATGTAAGAAAAAACACAAGATAGCTAGGAAATTGAAATGTAATGATATCAGGTAATAGGAAAGCAGCAGTGGGGACTATCTCAGGAATGAAAAAGAGGTATTGATGATAACACATATGGCCTTGTACTCACAGAGATATGAGTGCTGGGATTTAAGTGTGTGCCATCACACCTGGTCTAAAATTTTAGTGTAAAATTTAATTGAGCCAGTCAGTGGTGTACACCTTTAATCCCCACACGTGAAAGGCAGAGGCAGGCATATCTCTGAATTTGAGTTCAGCTTGCTCCACAGAGCAAGATCCAGGACAGTTACCATTGTACAGTCTCAAAAATAATCACTTGGTTAAAATGAAAGAAGGAAAAAAGCTGGTGAGATGGCTCAGTGGATAAGCACACTTGCCTTGTAAGCATGAGGACCTGAGTTCAAATCTCCAGCAGCCTTATGAAAACATAGGCATAAGCTGTAGATGCTTGTAATGTCAATACTGGGGAGAGGAGACAGCAGAGTCTCAAGACTTCAGAGGTCAGAGAGCCTAACCAAAACAGCAGGCTGCAGGTTCAGTGATTGGACATAAGGTAGAGAGTGGTTGAGGGAGACTCTTGACATCTAAATCTGGGTTCCACATGGGTACCTACATCCTTGTGTGTGCACATACCCCACACAATCCACACGCCACTCATACTTTTATAACAAGAAAAGCAGAAATAGGGACTAATTACAGGAGGAAGGAACCAGTTGACAGCAGAGAAGGGACATAGGGGAGGGCAGAGAGGGAGGTAGCAATGAGAATAAAACATAGTGGCACATATGTAAAGATATTTCAATAAAATCTATTGCTTTGGGTATCCTAAAATAAAAATTAATTTAAAATATGTGCTTGTGTTGGTAGTATTGATTAGTAACTTGACAGAATCTACCTAGGAGACTAGATTCTGGGCCTGTCTGTGGGGGTTACTCTAGATTCAGCTAGTTTCTAGCCATGCCTATGAGAAATCATATTGATTATGTTAATTGAGGTGGGAGCACCAACTCTAAAAGTGAGAAACACTATTCCCAGAACTTGAGTCTTGCATTGTGTAAAAAAGGGAAAATGTGTCTGACCCCAAGCAGTCACCACCGTCTGTTCCTCAATTCTTAAATGCTGATGCAACATGATCAGCTGCCTTAAGTTCCTGTCACCATGCCTTTCCCAACATGAAGAATAAACCTCAAATACCTCAAAATGTGAAATAAAGTAAACACTGAGTTTCTTAAGTGACTCTTGTCACATGTTTCATTGAAGCAATGAAAAAGTTAACTAAAATAGTAGCACATACACAGAATGGATTTTTATATAGACATAAAGGAGAACTAAACCATGCAATTGGTCTCCTTGTCTCAGTGAATGTAAACACTCACTGAGAAGTGGGTACAAGCCCCAAAACTCCAAATAACCAGGCTACAAACCGCAGATCACATGAAGCTCAATAAGAAGGAAGACCAAAGTGTGGGTGCTTCGGCCATTCTTAGAAGGAGAACAAAATACTCACAGGAGCAAATATGGAGATAAAGTGTTGAGCAGAGACTGAAGGGAAAGCCACCCAGAGACTGCCTCACCTGGGGATTCATCCCATATCCAGTGACCAAACCCAGACTCTACTGTGGATGCCAAAAAGTACATGCTGAAAGGAACCTTCCTTTGTTTTCTTAATAAGCAATTCTGGCTGGAATATGATAAAAATGTAAGATAGTATTATTTGAATTTCTGTGATGGGCAAGGATGTTGGATACTTTTGACAATATTTCTTAGCCCTTTGTTTTCCTCTGAGAACTCTGTTTAGTTCCATAGCCCGCTTTTAAGTTGAGTTATTTTTGTTTCTGCTGTTTGCATTGTCAGCTCTAGGGACTTGTAGTTAGTTCCTCCTAACTACACTGGCTCTGTAGTTAGTTGGTCAGGAGAATTATTTACTGAGAACATACACTTACTACAGAAGCATTTCTCTCTATCTTTTCTGGATCCTCACTCCTGTATTCTAAGTTGCCTATTTCATGTCTGCTTGTTTCCCATCCAGACCTGTCTAACTGTTCCAGTAGATTTGTGGGGCATTTGGGATCCATGCTTTCTTCTTTCAACCACTGTTTTCTCCCAAACATTCCCCAGAAGTGTACACATATATGGGAACTCCAGATGATAGTACATCCACACCAGTAAAATCTTTGAGAATTAAAGAATCTTTGAGAATTTAAAGTCAGGACAGGAAGTGTATAGAGGAACCCTTGTCTGGTTCAGAGCTGTGATGTAGAATTGAGGAGTCAGAAGCAAGTGTTGTACAAGAGTGTATTTCCTTCCTGTTGTTTTGTCATGATCCTTGACAGGGATTCAAGACACCAGTCTGTTCTATCCTATGGGTGTGTTCCCCTGTGCAGAGTGCGTCATCAGTTCTCTGTGGAGATCTTGCAGGACTTACTGCAATGGGCCTTGGGGCTGTTCCTTTTATATTTGGTAACTACTATAAGGGTCATTATTCTTAGTCAGAGGGTAATGAATACAGACTCCCAGATTTAAAACCAGAACTCTTTCCAAAAAAATTTCTTCTTCTATGAAGACCTGGCTTGATGGCTGCAAAAGGTCCATTTCTGGCCTCAGCCTGTCCATCTGGCCATGGTCTTTTTATCTGAGCTCTGGGTTGGGATCAGTGCATACCAGGATAGAGGTCTCTCACTGAGTCTGTTTTTCTTTTACTGTTTCAGTGTGTTTAGTGGATTTGAGGGTCTGGGCACACTATGGTGAGTCTGTTCTCTCTTTTAGCCTTGGCTGGGAATAACATGGGAGGAGCTTAAGGAAGTATCTTCAGCAGAGATAGGGTTTTCATTGGCAGCCACCTGTCTGCTTCCTTTATATTTATTCCTTACTATTGTAACCATGCTTATTGTATAGGTTCTCTGTCATGGACTACTAGTGCCTACATGCTATCTGGGTCAGGAGAATATTGCAAAAATAATTTACACACACACATTATTCTGAGGATATAGACATTTAATTTTGAATTTGTTTTCATTTTCTCTCCATGTCTTGTAATGTGGACTGTGCCTGGCTATCTTATCAAATACTGCTCCTGGGAAGACACATTATCCATGGGGCTGAGTTGAAATAACTTCTGTTCAAGGAGGGAGCAGAACAGATAAGAGTGATCCATGTTCAGAGGCTCCCAGGTTTTGTGTGAGATTGGCGTCATATATAATGATTGGTTTTTACAGGGAGGAAAGAGGCAAAGTAAGATATATGCCNGTGACTTAATGGGACACCATGTTGACTGGCCCATGAGAGTGTCAAGGTTTGGTGATAATAATGTCAATCCTCAGGATTGATTACTAAGCTGGCAGGACACAAGGAGAGATGCTACTTGATAACATTAAGGTATGAGAGTAATTCTTATGTTGTTTGAAAGCAGTAAAAATGATTAGGCCTATTGACACATGCCAGAAATTCTGCTGGTTAATTTTCATTTGACATGACAAAAGCTACAGATTTCTGGGGAGATGGAATGTCAACAGAGCAGTTGCCTCCACCATATCGTCCTGTATACATGTTTGTATGGCCATTTTCTTGATTCATGACTGATGTGGGAGCTACTCGTTAGCTCCTGGCAAGCCATGCTCTCCTGACATCAGATGACTAGACTTCTTTTTCTGTGTCCCTTTAGGGCCATCTTCCCAGCCTTACATCTGGGCAGTACCAGGAACTGTGATTTCCACAGGCAGTGCTGTGACCATCTTCTGTAGGACCACTCTAGTAGTGACATTTGTATGTCTATATCATGTACCCAGTAGAATATGTAGAAATCACTATGAACAGGAAAGAACCCAGGAAGGCTTTGAGTTCAGTCTGAAGAATGTTATGCACACTGAAGCTGGGATTTGTTATTGTATACACTACAATGGAGACAAAAAGTCACTAGGTAGTGACACACTGGAGTTGATCGTGACAGGTGAGTTATTGCCATGACCACTGTTCTTCAGCCTTAATCTCTGTTGCCTACCTCAGTGAACTACACATGGCCTGTCACAGGCCCTGCCCTGCATTTCTGCTCCTATACATTGATCTCTCCTCTCTCTTTCCTTCTGTCCTCTCCTCTCTCCTCCCTTTGCTTTCTCTTCTCTTATTTTATCCTTTCCTTTTTAACTTACATTTTCTATACATTTTTTGAGACAAGATCTTAACTATCTGTCTGGTCTTGAACTTGATACTTATCCCCAAATAATCTTTTTTTTCTTTTAGAATGTCTATATTTTTCTTAACATGATGATATACACTTTCATTCATTTTCATAAAAACATGATGTCATTGTTAATTTTTACTGATTATTATTTCAGTTCATCTATATGCTATATTTTCTTTTTTCTTTCTTTCTT
>NW_018392484.1:0-30072 GCF_900095145.1 Mus pahari | reverse complement strand
GGTTGGGCCAGGCCTTGGAGTGTCCTGGTGCTAACAGTAGTAGAGCTTTAAATCAGGGATGGTGATACCTCTAGAAGTTCTTTTACTGTACATAATTATTTTAGCTATCCTGGATTTTTTGTTTTTCCATATAAGGTTGAGTATTACTCTTTCGAGTTCTATAAAGAATTGTGCTAGAATTTTGATGGGATCCTGTTGCATCTGTAGATTCCTTTTGATAAGATGGCCATTTTTTACCATGTTAATCCTATGAATCCATGAACATGGGAGATAGTTCCTTCTTCTGATATCATGCCCAATTTCTTTCTTCAAAGGCTTGAAGTTCTTATCATACAGGTCTTTTACTTACTTGGTTAGAGTTACAAGAAGATATTTTACATTATTTGTTGTTATTGTAAAGGGTGTTGTTTCCCTTACTTCTTTCTCAACTCATTTATCATTCATGTATAGGAAGGCTACTTATTTCTCTGAGTTAATCTTGTATCCATGCCAGGAGCCTCCCAGGTCAAGACCAAGGTAGCTGTGGAGTCACAGAGTAGGTCTCTGGTGATGGCTTTAAAGTCTGAGGGTCTGGGGCTTTCTAGCTCTCTAGTTATACTGAACTGCTAATGATAACTTCTAAAAAAAATCCTAAAAACTTTCTTGCTCTTTCTGAGGGTAAAAGACTGCTGGCTTAGGTGATTAAGAGCTGTAGCCTAACAGGGGAGGATTAAGCAATGCAGCCTTTGTTCTACCTCAGCAGGAACTGCTGGGCTCTAACTTTCAGCCTGCTAGTTGGAAGTTGCAGAAAGGAAGACACTTAGAGAAGTTTATTACTAAGTTGTAAAAAGTTTCTTATGAAGGCTATTTAAGGGGAAAAGCAAAAGATCCTAAGTGGGGGTAGGGGGAAGAAAAATTATCTAAGTGGTTAAAGGGAAAAGAAAGATTCTAGTCTAAGTGGGGAAGGCAAAACAAGACTCCTCTATTGATCTCGCCATCTCTTTGTCCTCAGTACTTATACATCTTTCAGAATACATGANCACATGTTCCAAAGTTCATCACAAGTTCACACAAAAAAATCAAATCATAAATTGAAATAGAAGTTTACAACAGCGAATTTTTACATGTATATCCATTAGGAGTAATTATCTAGCTAAACATCCAACAGCTGTTTCAGCTCCACAGGTTCACTGAAGGTTTAAAACCATAACTAAGTTATTAGTGAAGTTTTGTATAGATAAACCCAGTCAATACTTTATAGCCTGTCCTAACATCTATAGTAAATTGTGAGTTCCCTGTAATGGTTTGTATATTCTTGGACCAGGGAGTGTCACCATTTGAAGGTATGGCCTTGTTGGAATAGGTGTGACCTGGTTGGAGTAGGTATGTCACTGTGGGTGTGGGCATAACATCCTTATCCTATTTGCCTGGAAGTCATTCTTCCACTAGCACCTTTTGGATGAAGATGTAGAATTCTCAGCTCCTCCTGAGCCATGCCTGCCTGGATACCGCCATGCTCCCACCTTGATGATAATGGACTGAACATCTGAACCTGTAAGCCAGCCCCAATTAAATGTTGTTTTTTATAGGACTTGCCTTGGTCATGGTGTCTGTTCACAGCAGTAAAACCCTAACTAAGACATTCCCTTTTAATGACCTTTGGTTAATTGGTATGTGCTCTGGGTAGGAGAAAGTCTGGTTACCATCCAAGAGCAATTAACTGTTGACACTTGGGATACTTGCCACACCTACTCCAGTGAAAACTGTTTGACAGGCCTAAAGGCTTGGATGCAGTCCCGAGGTAAAGACTCAGTCTCCTGGAACCTTGGCCTGAATGCTCCAAACCTGTCCCTGCACTAGTCAGTGTATGGATCTGTGTACTTTCTTTCAGTATTTGTTTTATTATAGGTGCCTCCAAGAAATGATTTTACTATTACTTAATTACTAGATTTACTAGAGTAGGTTGAACTCTACTGCCTGGCCTTCACCAGTGTCCTAGGCAGTCCTTGAGCTGACCCTGGGCTTGGAATTTCATAAGAATGTTATTCATCCAGATGAAATGCCCCAGTGTTGACAGTTGGTAATCAGGCATCTCAGTTTGCTGGATAGGAGCTAGTAGTCTCAGGGCTAGTTCAAAATAGTAAACTTAGAATCCTCATTACTGTCAGGTATGGCAGACTACATTGCATATTAGAAGAAAGTTGGTGAGCTCTTCTGACAAATGGAGATTCCCTACAGACACTTAAAAGAGCAGCCAAGTCACTCCCACATGCAAGAATTTACCATGGCCTAGGAAAAAGGAGGGATGTGGATTAAGGAAGAACTACAGTATTGCATTATTCATGAAAAGGTCTGCTAGAGCAGAACCCCCTGGTGCAAACTTTCACAAGGCTCAGAGGACTAGCATAAAATGTGACTAGGGTATAAAATCCTCACCTGGCCCCTGTCATTAGCTGACTCTAGGTAGGGCTGATCTTATCTTGATTGTAAATGTTGCCTGGTTCCTGTCAGTCTTTTGAATTCATTTCTCTGTTTTGTATCAGATAACTTCAATGTACCTTGGCTGTTATGTCACTTACCTTCTTTGTTTTCTTCTGTAATATATAAGTCTGATGCTCACTTTGACAAATTACATTCAGATACAGCACTCCCTTATGCTTGTGTCTGTTTGTCACCTTTTCGCTGATTCCTGCCCACCTGTACCCGGACCCAGATTCTCCCGAGGATTGAGGGGCTGACTGAGGCCAGTCCAAGGCAGAGACTGACAGAGTTCTCATTGCAGCTTTGGCTATCAGAAAAGGACCTAATAGCAGTCCTATTAATAAAAGAGCTTAATAATCACAGATATAATTTTAGGAATGCTTATAGGGTCATCATTAAGACTTAAGTCATCTATTTGTCTATATAGCATCATTACAAGATAGTACATCTTAATGGATCTGTAGAGATCTGCTCCAAAGGGGTGTGCTCCTACTTAGTGATTGTTATATATGTTTAATAATAACAGGAAAAGCATATTAATAACAGGAATCTTTCCTAAAATGAATCCCTCACAGCCTTGCTTAATGAGGGCTCACCTGTCACAGATTATATAATAATCCGAGGCAGGCCACTTCAGGATGATCAACTGCTAGTTATTATGTCCCATTTTGGCTCTTGACATATCCAGCCACTTTGCTGAAGGTGTTTATCAGCTGTAGGGGGTCCCCCAGCAGAATTTTTTTGGTTACTTATATATTATAATCTCATCTGCAAATAGCAATATTTTGACTTCTTTTCTAATTTGTACCCTCTTGGTCTATTTTAGTTGTCTTATTGGTCTAGCCAGAATTTCAAGTACTGTATTGAATAGATAGGTGAATAGTGGACATCCTTTTCTTGTTTTTAATTTTAATAGAGTTGCTTATTTTTTTCATTTAATTTGATGTTGGCTATCAGCTTGCTGTATATTGCCTTTAATAAGTTTTGTTATTACCTGATATCTTCTAGAATTTTATTATGAAAGGGTGTTGTATTTTGTCAAAGGGTTTTTTAGCATCTAATGAGATGATCATGCATTTGTTTTTCTTTAGTTTTGTTTATATGATGGATTACATTGGTAGATTTTCATGTTTAACCATCAGTGTGTCTCTGGAATGAAATCTACTTGATCATAGTGGTTGACAATTGATACTGAGAAATATTAATGACCAATAAATTCAAATTCTTGTTATTTTGTTGTTGTTGTTGTTGGTGGTGGTGGTGGTGGTAATGTGTATGTGTGTGTGTGTTTCCTTTCTTTTGGTTTGCTTCTGTGAAATTATTTATTTCCTATGTTTTCTTATGTGTAGTTGACCTCATTGGGTTAGAGTTTTTCTCTTAGTGTCTTCTGTAGGGATAATTTTGTGGATAGATATTGGTTAAATTTGACTTTTTCATGAGATATCTTGTTTCCTCCATATATGGTGATTGCAAATTTTGCTGGGTATAATAGTCTGGGTTGGCATTTGTGGTCTCTTAGCATCTTATAAGACATTTGTCCAGGCCCTTTTGGCTTTTAGAGTCTCCATTGAGAAGTCAGGTGTAATTCTAATAGGTCTGCCTTTATATGTTAGTTGGTATTACTTCCTTGTACCTTTTAATATTCTTTATTTGGTCTGTGCATTTAGTTTTTTGGTTATTATATAGCAGGAAGATTTTCTATTCTGGTCCAGTCTATTTTGCGTTCTGTCAGCTTCTACCTTTATGGGCATCTCCTTATTGAGGTTAGGAAAATTTTCTTCTATCATTTTGCTGAAAATATTTTTCTGGGCCTTTGAGCTGTGAATCTTTTACTTCTTCTATTACTATCATTTTTTAGGTTTGGTTTCTCAGTAATGACCCAGATTTCTAGTATGTTTTGTGTCAGGAACTTTTTAGATTTAACATTTTCTTTGATTGATATATCAATTTCTTCTATCATATTTTCTATACCTGAGATCCTCTTTTCTATTTCTTATATTCTGTTGGTGATGCCTTCATCATTTCCTGTTCTCTTACCTAGGTTGTTGTTGGTTTTGCTTTTTTTTTTCCTCCAGAAATCTCTCAGTTTGCATTTTCTTTATTACTTCTATTTCCATTTTCAGGTCTTGAACAGTTTAGTTCATTTCCCTCACCTGTTTATATTTTACTGGATTTCTTTAAGGAATTTGTTCCTTTCATCTTTAAAGGTCTCTATCATCTTCATAAGATTGGATTTAAGGTTTTTGTGTGTGTGTGTTTGTGTGTGTGTGTGTGTGTGTGTGTGTGTGTTTCAGCTGAGTTGGAATATCCAGGTCTTGGTCTAGTAGGATAGCTGGGCTTTGGTGGTGCCATATTGCCCAGGGTGTTGTCTCCATTGTATTTATATACTGACCTCTATTCATCTGAGTTTGAGTTTATTAGATGCTGATTTCTGAGTTTATCTTTGTTTGATGAATGTTTTTAGATGTCTTTTCTCTTGATTTCTGTTTCCTTTCTAGTCTTCTGGACTGGGTAGCCTATGGTTCTTATGACCAGTGAGTCTTTAAGGACCAGTAAGGTTTCTCCACTGGGGTATGGCAGCCTGCATGACATCTGGAGTTTTAGTTGCTAGTGTTGCCTCTGGGGTTCTGGAAGCTGGTATGGTCTCTCAGGTTCTCAATACTGGTATGGTCACTGGAGTTCTATATACCTGGAACTCCTAGTACCTGTGTGGCCTATAATAAAGCAGTGGTATTTTGCCAGAGCTATGAATTAGGATATAAAGCCCAGAGGAGAGGGTACTATAGAGGACTGCTGGGAAGGCTCTAAGGAATGTTAGCTGGCAGTGAATGGTGTCTTAACTAGGATTCCTAGTAGTAGGTGGCCTTTAGTAAAGCATTACCTACAGATTTTGTAACCTCATTTTTTTTTTTTATAGTTAAAGAAAGTTTCATTGTGCAGATGCACCCCATTTCCTTTTCCATTTATCAGTTGATTGGTATCTAGGTTGTTTCCATTTCCTAGTTATTTTAAATTAAGCAGCAATGAACATAGTTGAGAAAGAATTTCTGTAGAAAGATACAGCATCCTTTGAGCACTATCACCCTGAATTGGTGTATCTGGTCAAATGATAGTTGTATTTCTAGCTCTTTCAGGAATGTTCACATTGATTTCCATAGTGGTTACATCAGTTGCACTCACTCCAACAATGAATAATTATTCCTCTTTCCCCATATTCTCATATAGGACCTACTTCTTTCTTTCTTTCTTTCTTTCTTTCTTTCTTTCTTTCTTTCTTTCTTTCTTTCTTTCTTTCTTTCTTTCTTTCCTTCCTTCCTTCCTTCCTTNTTCCTTCCTTCCTTCCTTCCTTCCTTCCTTCCTTCCTTTCTTTGTTTTGTTTTTTTGAGACAGGGTTTCTCTGTATAGCCCTGGCTGTCCTGGAGCTCACTTTGTAGACCAGGCTGGCCTCCAACTCAGAAATCCGCCTGCCTCTGCCTCCTGAGTGCTGGGATTAAAGGTGTACACCACCAAGCCCAGCTCCTCATTTAATTTCTTGATGACGGCCATTCTGACAAGTAAGTTAGAATCTCAAAGTAATTTTCATCTGTACTTACCTAATTGCTAATGATATTGAATATCCTTAAAAATGTTTAGCAGCTACTACTGTTTCTTCTCTTGAGAATTATTTGTTCAGATCTATGGACCACTTTTTAACTGGGTTGCTTATTTTCTTTATGTTTAATTTTGTGAGTGCTTTGTATATTCTAGATATTTATCCTCTGTCAGAAGTACAGCTAGCAAAAAAATTTTCCCAATTACATGGGATGCTTCTTCAACTAGTTTATAGTTTTTCTTTTTGCTACAAAGAGTTTTTTAGTTCCATGAGATGAGATGCCATCTGTTAATCCACAACCTTATTTCCTATACTACAAGTGTTCTTGAACTGGAGTGCTAAGTCCACTCCAGTGAAGTCTGCTTGGTAGGCCTAAAAGCTTGGAAGCAGTCACGAGGCAAAGAGTTTCATGGAAACAGTCCCCTGGAACCTTGGCATTCCCATAGCTAGAATGCCCCAGATTTGTCTGTACGATATTGTGGAGGGTTTTGCATGCTTTCTTATAGTATTTTACTGGATAAGAGTTAGAAATCTCAGGGCAAGCTTAACAAAGTGTACTTAGAATCATCATTACAGCTGGGTATAGCAGACTGCATTGCATATTAGAAGCAAGTTGTTGAATTCTTCTGACAAATGGAGATTCCCTACAGATACTTAAAAGAACAGCCAAGTTACTTTCTTATGCAAGTATTTACCAAGGCCTAGGAAATAGGGGGGTTGTGGTATTGCATTATTCATGTGAAGGTCTGCTAGAGCAGAACCCCCAGTGCTAGCTTTTACAAGGCTCAAAGGAGTAGCAGAAATTGACTAGGGTGTGAAATCCTTACCTGTCATTAGCTGACTCTAGGCAGAGCTGTTTTATCTTTACTGTTCCTATGTAAGTTCCTTTGAAGTCATTCCTTTGTTTTGTGTCATATAACTTCTATGCACTTTGCCTGCTGTGACATCCTACTCCTTTGTTTTCTGTATTTTATATAACTGATGCTAACTTTGACAAAAATACATTCAGATTCAGCTTTCTCTTGTGCCTGAGTCTGTCTGTCAATTCTTGCCTACTCCATGCACATCTGCTGGAACCCCTGATTCCCACAGATTGAGCGGGTCTGACTGAGCCTGGTCTGTGGCACTGGAGTCTTTTTTTTTCCAAGCATTCAACCCAGTCTTGGGTTGAGGTTCTTGATTCATTTTGAGTTTAATTTTACAGATAAGAGTCTGGCTCAGAATTCAAATTTCCTAGTCTCATTTGTTGAAATGCTGTCTACTGTACATATTTTTGGCATCTTGGTTAAATTTTTTTTATCAAAATCAGGTAGCTGTGATTGTATGAAGTTAGATATGAATAATCTGTTTTATCCTACTGATCTATATATCTTTTGTAATGTTAGGATCTTGCTATTTTTATTATTATGACTTTGTATTATCAGTGAATTCTGGGACAGTGATAGTTTATACAACATTCCTGTTTTCTGGACTATTTTGAATATCTTCAATCTTTTGTGTCTCTATAAATTTGACATTGATTGTTTCCCCCTACATCTGCAAAATATGGCCCTTAAATTTTGATTGAGACTACACTGAATTTATAGGCAGTTCATTTCCACAAATTCATTTTTCTGATCCATAAACATAGAATATCTTTCTATTTTCTAGTGTTTTTCTTGATTTCTATCTTCAATTTCTTCAAGTGTCCATTATAGCAATTTTCCATTCCTTGACTTTGGTTCATTCCCAGATAGTGTGTGTGTGTGTGTGTGTGTGTGTGTGTGTGTGTGTGTGTGTATGTGTGTGTGTGTATGTTGCCTGTATACATATCATAAATCATGTGTGTATTGTGACCTTGCAGACCAGAAGAGCACATTTGATGCCCCCAAACTGGAGTTACAGATGAGCCAAACATATGGATGGTAGGATCAAACCTGAGTGCTCTAGAATAGAAGCTAGTATACTTATCTGCTTTTCATTAAGAATTTTTGCATGTTGGTTAATCAGGGAGATTGGTTTATGATCTTCTTTTTGTTATGTCTTTGTATGTTTTTTCTATTGGGGTGTGGGAAACAGGATGTAAGAAGGCAAAGTTTTAGAGCTTGATACCTTGGAAGACAAACTGAAAGCCAGGGTATGTGACTTAGAGCACTTTTGATAAAAGTGAAACTCTTTTATCAGAAGGAAATGAGTTAGAGAGCTGCTTCCTGTACCTGTGAGATGAGGCAGAAGATAGAATCTTGTGGATGATAGAAAAGATGGAGAAGATAATTGTTGGGGTCTCCCACCTCCACTAATCACTCTCCCTCAAAACACCAGCCCCTCACAGGTGCATAGGGCCAACAGAGAATTGCTATGGAGAGGACCTCCCCAGATCTCCCAGAATGCAGCGTCCTCGGACCACCTACGATCCCTCAGACCGCCTACTATCCCTTGGACCTGCCTACGATAGGATCACCGCTACCAACTTCAAGGAGACTCAAGGGCGAGCTGGGAATCTTTCCATGTACTTAAGCAGAGTCCGGTTATTAAAAATCGAGCCTTGATCAGTGTGAAATAGTCAGGGCATCCATTTTCCTTTCGCAGCCTATTCTCTTTTTGGATGTTCCTGCCCTTCAGTACGGACCTAGACCAGAGTGTTTCTGCACTCAGATAATCTCAATTCCTACATGCCCTTCTTTAAGACAGTGCTACAAGTCCTGAGACTACATATTCAAGAACATTTGATAATGAACCAGGGGATGGGTGGGGTACATCTGGTATAGGCCGATGCTGGCAAGTAGGAGAAATAAGCAAGCATCTGACATGGACTTAATATTAACAGAGAGTGAAACAATATGTGAGTTTCTCCAAATTTAATGATAACTCTACACTGTGCACTTAGCAATAGAGCGAGACCTGTGCCAGAATCAATGATACTTCATGAGCTGAGCTAAAATAATCTCTCCATACTATGTGCTGAATGTACTGCATATTCTGGCACTGCCTGGCATGAGATATATGCATTGGGTGGAGTTGGGGGAGGAATACAGTCATATAATTAGAAATCAGCTTTGTGAAAGTAAGTACACTGTGCCACAGGAGGTGGGGATTTCTCTGTAGCTGAGTAGTCTATTTTAGCAGTGAGCCAAGATGTCTTATGAGAGAGGCACCTTAGAAGACCAGAGACCTCATGTCAAGTTCGCTATTAGTTTCCAACTAATATACAAAGGGTTTTTGCCCTTGTTGATGCTGCAGCTGACGATACTTGGGTGACATGGATGGCTATAATGACCTCTGGCCTTGAAACCCACAATTCAACACTACCTTATATATTTTGTATTTCTCTTGTACATATCTATATTCTGGGGTTGAACATGTGAGGGCTAGTAACCCTCCATACAACCACTAGGGAGTTCAAGCTATATGTTAGGACAATAATGCCAGTGCTACCCTCACCAATCCAATCTAGGTTGTCAAGGCCAAGGTCGACTTTCTGCATGTACCAGTACTGGTTGCTTGGTGGGGTGGTATTGTAAGAGTCCTACAATGCTGCCATGTGGCTAATATGAAAAACATGGAAACTAGAAAATGACCATGAACTATCAAAATCTGAATAAAGGGAGCTCCATCCTTTTATTCCTATGCCATTTATCATGAACACCATGAACTCTAACTTTTGATTGGAACCAGCATGAAGTGGACCAAGAACACTTTTTTTCCCTCACTTGTGAAGATCAGGTTATCCCAGAGATTATCTGTTTGTCTTCACCCAATTCTCATGTCTTGGTGATAATCATTATACAAAAGGTAAGTTGTTAAAAATTGCTTCTATGCATGCTTTTGCATTTACCGTAAATTTATGCATGCATCCCATAAAAAATACCTGTATTTTGAAATCTTGAAAAATGAAGCAGGTGGAGACATTCACAAAGGATATTATAAAATAGAAGTAGAATTAAAAGATTGTTTCTTTACTATTTCTTTGCATCCTCAGGATTGTGAAAGATTTGCTTTTAGTGTTCTTTCTATTACTTTTAAAGAGCCAATGAAAAGTTATCAATGGAAAGTCCTTCCTCAAGGAATGGCTAATAGTCCTACACTTTGTCAAAAGTTTGTGGATAATATTAAGATCAGCCCGAGATTCTTATCCCAATGTAATTTTCATTCACTATATGGATGATATTCTTTTAGCTTCCTAAGATTCAGAAGAATTATTAAGTGCATATGTACTAATAGAAAAGGAATTACAAAAGAATGGACTAAAAATAGCAAAAGAAAATTTTCAGTGAGATTTTCCATATAAATATCTTGGATTTCAATTATATCCTAAGTATTTCCTTCCACAGAAATTGGCAATTTCTATTTCTAAATATAAAACCTTGAATGATTTTCAAAAATTGTTAGGAAGTATTAATTAGATTAGACCTAGCCTGAAGTTAACCAAAAGCTGTTAAACAACAACCTATTTTAAATGCCAAACTTGTATTTAAAGATGGCTCTTCAAATGGAAGAGCTGTGTATGTTTATCAAGATAAACCACATATTTGAGAATTACAAAATGTGTCAGCTCAAATGGCTGAATTATATGCTGTATATCAAATTTTTTTAAATTTCCCTGATCCTCTTAATATTTATACTGATAGTGTATATATTGTCTATGCCATACAATTTCTTGAAACAGTGACTATGATTAATCCCAAAGTTACTTTTATTCAGCGATATTTAAGTTTAATTCAATCTTTATTATTATAAAAAAATTATCCTGTGTTTGTTGGACATATTTTCAGTCATATTGGATTACCGGGACATTTGACAAAAGAAAATGCCCTAGCTGATGAATTTACTAAGGTTTATTTATTAAATATAGAAAAAGCACAACAATCTCGTGCTTTATATCATCAATCATCTAGATCATTAAGAAAACAATTTGGTTTAACACAAGAGCAAGCTCTCCAGATTGTTAAGCAATGCCTTTCTTGTGCTCCATTATTGCCTGTACCTCATTATGGTATAAATCCCAGAGGTTTGTGACCTAATGATTTATGGCAAATGGATGTTACACATGTTCCACAATTTGTTAAGTTATCTTATGTTCATGTAGTTATTGATACTTACTCTCATTTTTGTGTTGCTAATGCATTAACAGGAGAAACAATTTCTCATGTTTGTAGACATTTATTGTCATGTTTCTCTATTTTGGGTATACCAAAGGTAATTAAAACTGATAATGGACCAGCCTATGCCAGTAAAGCTTTCCAAATAAAATTGCATAAAATTTGGCATTGTTTTAAAAACAAAAATTCCTTAAAATCCCTAAGGACAAGGAATAGTTAAAAAGGCAAATGGTCATTTAAAGGCTCATTTGAAAAAATTAAAAAGGGGGATATGGGGATTTAAGGATACCCCAAAATCTCTTCTTTCTCATACTTTATTTACTTTACATTTTTTGTCTTTGGATGCCGATGGGCTGTCTGCAACTGACAGGCATTGGCATCTGGAAAATAAAGCAAAACCTTTAGTCTTTTGGAAAGATCTGATGGATGGCTCATTACACGGCCCAGATCCTGTACTTTTATGGGGCTGTGGGTATGTTTGTGTTTTTCCAACAGACGCACTTTCCCCTCGGTGGTTGCCATCTAGGTGTGTATGTCATGCCAAAAACCAAGATGGGAAAATTAAGAAGACAGATGTCTCGTCTTTCCCTTCAGTGCCACCACCAGGAACCTCGAATGATGACTTCTGTGACAGCACAGGATTGAATGCAGCTGATTGCTCTGTTAATTAGTATTATCTAGATGTTACATTGAGGCTGCTCTGCAGAAGTTTATCAGGCATATGTTCTAAATCAACCTATAATTCATCCTGTCACTTGGGATGAGAATGTAGATATTCCTGTTTATGTTAACCAAACCAAGTACTTAGGACAGTATTCTGATGGTCATATATTACAATTTCATGCCTTTTTAAATTACTCTGGTACATATGAAAGATCTTTATTGTGTTTTGATAAGAACTTGACTGAAAATTGTGAACAAATTAACATACAAGATGATCGGGACAATAATTTTAATGCAGGCATACATTGGGTCCTGGACTTGTATTATCCGGTATTAAATGATCCTAAAAGATGCCCGAACATCCTCCACAACGGATTCCTGTATGCATGACTGTTTTGCCCCCGAAGTCAGATTTTTCTCCCTTTTGGAGATATTGCCATGCTAATGAGACTGTTCTAATACCACTTTGTGTGATTGGAATATTTTGGATTACACTAATCATCGTCCTATTAATTTGATTTATGGAATTGGGACAAAAAAATGAAACTTATTTTTCTTCATTATGGAAAGCTGTTGCAGCCCTTGGAATGATAAGAGTTAAAAGAATTAACATCACCTGGATTCCTATCCGGACTAGCACGGCATTTCAGGATGAACAAAATAAGACTGAAATTTTTGCACGTGTGTGTGTTCCAGAACAATATGCCGTTTTGAGTGGAAATTTATTAATAGATAATAATACTGTTAATTGTACTAATTGTCAAATAACTCTAATTGTGTTAACTCTACTTTAAGTAATTTTTTGATTGTTAAACAACCTGATTATGTTTATTTACCAGTTAATTTGACTAAGGATTGGTATGATGATAAAGGCCTAACAATTCTTGAGTATGCATCCACAGAATTGTTGTTACGATCTAAAAGGGCCATAGGCATGATTATAGCAGGAATAGCTGCCTTGATAATTGCTATTACAGTAACAGCAGTTACTTCTGTGTCCTTAGTGTAAAGTATACATACTGCAGCATATGTTAATGGCTTAGCTATTAATGTTAGTTACAAAAGTCTTATTTGCTCAAGAAGAATGGGATGAAAAAATTGAAATGAGACTGAGTTCTTTAAAGGATACAGTTGATTTATTGGGTCGTCAATTGCAGGTTATGGCTACCCGAGAATTACTCATCTGTCATGCTAAATTTAAGACCATTTGTGTTACCCCAGTTCCATATGATGATACTAAGTTCTTTTGGGATAAGATACAAAACCATTTACAAGGAGTATGGGATAATTCTAATACATCTCTTTATTTAAATGAGTTAAAAGAATATACTCAAGATATTATGAACACTCTAAAAATTGATGTTAGCATTGCGGAACAGACTAAACTTTTGTTGATGCTCTTAAATCTACTTTTCCATCTTTTCCATCTTTTAAAAATTGGATAATTTGTTTTATAATTATGGCAGGATTATTAATAATGGGATGTATTTTATTTGCTTATTTAATTTGTGGAGTAGTGCAACAGACTCATAAAAGCTTGATTGAATTGAAGAAGTTAAAACTTACTGTGGAAAAGGATCATTTGCCTCCTATGTTCATTTAATTTAAGAAAGAAGGGTGGAATGAGGAGAACAATGGCTTCCCTTTGGTTCTGGCCTGAAAGGGTCAGAGCAGTTAACTAGGGGAAAGTTCAGGGGCTGTCTCTCCTGGATGGATGTCCTAACATAACTTTCTGTAGGCCAGTGTTTTTCCTTGTTCCTAGTTAAGAGTTAATATTTGCCTGAAAGGAGGATGTCCTTGAGACTGCTGATAAACAGTCCCTGCTTCTAAAGAAGTTCTTCTTATGAGAAAAATGAATCCACTGCTGATAAACAGTCCCTACTTCTGAAGAAGTTCTTGTTTTGAGAAAATGAATCAAAGAATGATAATATTGTGTGTTAAGTCTAACTGAGTAAAGGTGTTGGTTTTTGAGCAAAAATTGCAAAGTCATACCCTATGTTTATAAGCTGGAAAAATCAGTAAAGCTTTACTATTGCCACCAGAGCGGTAGTCCGTATGTCTCTTTAAGGCATTCGCGAAGCTGGTCTTTGTCAATAGTTTAAAAGGTCAGAGTCTAAATGACTTACAAAGCCTAAAATTCTATAGAAAATTTTGTTGAGTGTTGTTTTCTGTACCATTACTATGGATTATGGGCCAATATAATACCCCTATAAAGCACCTTTTGTTTAAAGAGAGTACTGCCTTAATTAATTTTCTATTGTCATGATAAAACACAATAACCAAAGCAAATAAAAAAAAAAAGAAAATATTAAATTGGGGCTCAGAGTTACAAAGGGTTAGAATCCATGACTACCATGACCGGGAGCATGGGAGCAGGAAGGAAGGAATGGAACTGGAAGAGTAGTTGAGGGCTTGTTATTCACGAGTACCATGTAGAAAGCTAGCTGCAAAGGCTATGAGTTCAGCGAAATGGCTGAAGTTATATACCCAGAAGTAAATGATGCAGTCTGTTTTAGGAGTATCTTAGACACAGTGCCACTTTTGTGTATAATTCTGTATAAATGTCATCATGAGGTCAGAAGCTGTAGTCTTTGCCCATGCCTTTGTAGAATAATCACTTTTAATGTTCCCCAACTAGCTTACAAATATACAAGGTTCAGACTATGGTTATTTTATTATGTTTTGTCAATTCCTGGGGGCTAACCCTTAGTATACTTTACGAACTGCCTGGCTGCCTCCTCAGCAGTGAACCCCAAATACTTGCTATTTCTCCTGGCCATGTGTTCATGGTACATCTCCTTTCTTTTTTTTTTTTTTTTTTTTTTTTTAATGTTAAATAGTCCATTTTATGTCGATATATCGAGCAACAACAATTAGAAATAACCCATAAGCAATTTCCTCAATCTATCATTTCTCATTATATGGGTGACATTTTGTTGGCTGATTTTTGACGGAGATCTTTTAGAGAATATGTTTAAGGAAACAGAAAAAATTTTGCTGGGCTGGGGGTTACAGATTGCTCCAGAAAAAAATACAGAGAGGAAATTCCCTTAACTGTTTGGATTATAAAATTAATCAACAAAAAAAATTCAACCACCACAGGTACAAAACTCTAGGAATCAACTGCAAACTCTTAATGGTTTTCAAAAATTAATGAGAGATATTAACTGGCTGAGGCCTACAATTGGATTAAATACATAGGTACATCTCCTTTCATGGTGCCTTCTCTATTTCTTCCTGGGTTTCTTTTCTCTTCCTCTTACTTTTCCACCTCCAACCAGGTAACTCAAAACCCACCTGTCTCTAATCCCTCCAGTAATTGGCTGAAGCAAATTTTATTTAACCTGTAGCTTTAAATTAAGGAACAATGCATGCACAACAAAAACTTGTAAACATAAGAATTCACTCATAGGCCTAGACCTTGGAGTACATAATTTAGCATTATAATACAAACAACAGATCAAGATTATGAAAATTATTATGAAAGAGTTTCATTCAAAAAGTCTAGTTTTTTTTCCATATTTGGCTACTTAGGAGAAAGTATTCTATTATCTATCCTATCCTGCTAAGTTTAGAGTTCTGTATGTAAATAAATCTCTATCCTAGCTTTTATTACCATTCTAAAAATAGCTTCTTAGACCTAGAACATCCTCTTAAATCCTAAACAACTTAAGCCTATAGTAAGACCATGACTACCTAGTCTTCTACTCCATCGGAGGCCCGAATATGCAGGAAATATAGAGATGCAACTTCCAAAATTTATAGAATTTAGAGAAACAGCTGTTTGCCTGGACAGTCTCCAATATTCTGAATAATGTTAGAGCATCTATCCTTAGCTTTCTGGCCCAGAATATCTGACAGACCTTTTGTGAAGCAGGAATTATAAAGGACTTGCTTACTCTATATTTGCAGAGCTTGGCAATTGATTTCCTTGCATTGGTTTGCCCTGTCTGGACAGTATTGTGTCTGAAGATCTAGCTAGGACGTTTTCTTTGCTCAGTGCCTAGCTTTTCACAATTGAAGTAACTTCATATGGAAGTCTTACGGACCTTGGTAAAAGATGCTCATCATAGTCTTCTATGTTGAATGGGGTGCTACCAGTGACTGACATGTTTCTATGTAAAAAATATACTTATATTAATAAAAAATTCTTTAAATGCCATATTCTGTGAATCTCTGAGGGTTTTGAAAATCATCTGTTGATTCAAAGCATATTCAAGCAAGCAAACCTTGCCTGTCTCCAGCTACCTGGTATCTGAAAAACCCAGGACATATATTTCTGTGATAATCTAGACTAGTATCCTACAAGAACATGAGAATGACTGACTGTCTGTTAACTTGTATTTCCTAATTATACTAAACAGTTTGTACTAGCAGCTATTGAAAAGACTAGAAATAAACCTTACATTTTAAAATGTGTGCATAGTACAATGGCTATCTAAGAGTTGAAACATACATTTATTTTGTTTTAACAAAATTAATCTTAAATTTTGTATCAATATATACATAAAGTTTTATAACAATGTAAACCTTAAGCTTGTATCAGTATACAAAATTCTGTATTAGTGTGGCAAAATATAACCTCAATTCTGCATCAAAACATAAATATCTCTACTGTTGTAAGATTATGGCTATAAAATGTTTTTTTTGGTTTAAGAGTAGATTCAATAATCTACCCATGTTTGCCTAATTTTATATAGTATTTTTATATCCCTCATTTTCTTTTCAATCTACTTGCCTTTATCTAAGAGAGAAAGAAGGATAGAGAAAGGAAAAGAAATAGAGAAATACCTGTGTCTAAGCTCACTATTTAGCTTTCTTCCTGTCAAAGATTATAATTATTTGTAAATCATCCCTTAAAATGACAACATATGTATAATCTATAAAATGACCAAAACCATCTACCCCAACTTAAGGAACTGAGATGATGGTCTTATAATTGTTTCCTGCTGAATTGGGGTGATGAATTCCTGTTTGGAGCCCCAAATAGGGAAAATGGTTGTCTGAGTTGGGGCACTACTACTGTGAATAGACACCATGACCAAGGCAAGTCTTATAAAGGACATTTAATTGTGGCTGGCTTAAAGGATCAGAGGTCCAGTCCAGTATCATCAAAGCAGGAGCATCCCTGAGGGTGAATCCTGTTAGGGGTGTCCTCCAGGTCTTTCATTTTGCAATATATAAACCTTACAAGCAATACAAAGTTCCATAAAGACATGTTTGGAATACACAGGGTACAGATATCAATTAAGGATGATTTCCTGCTTTTTGTTTAAACAGGCGAAAGACAACTTTCTTCAGAAGTTAGTTTAATCATATAATCAAATTGTAGTATAAATATTCATTTATGCCATATGAAAGAATGATATATACTAATAAATATGAGAATTTTGTAGCCAACAAGATTTGTTGGCCTTGCAGGCTGAAGTTCTGGCTGGAGACATGTATGTGTTCTAGTCAGTTTCGGAGGGTTTGGCATTGTACATTAGTGATCTGTTTTATCCTTTTGAATTCTTCCTGTCTGTAGTTGAGATCTTCCCCTGACAAATCTTACTTTCAATCATTTGGATGGAAGATATAGCTTTTCTTTTCCTGTTGGAACAAATGGAAAATCTCCTCCCCAACACAACATATCTTTCTTCCATTTTGTAATTAAGACTTCTATAGCATGATCTACTTCAGCAGTTCTTACTAAAATTCAGTATATCTTAGCAATTGTGCAATTTGTCTCATTGACTATTAAACATTTCAAGTCAACAATGTACATTTAAAGACATCTTTGGGATATATCAGATTCCCCTTCTGTTCTATGAGCATTTCCTCCAAAGTCCTATAAGGTCTTTTTATATTGACCTACAGGACTGTAAGCTATATCTGGAATAGGCTTCATGCCACAATGTCCATAAAATTGTTGTATTTTAATGGACATATATATCTGAGCATCATCAGTTTTATTCTGTAAAGGCATTTCCAAGACAGCTACCCTCTCTAATAAACGTGCAATCTCAGAATCAACCCCCTCAGAACACAAGGTAGAAATCCATTGGAACTCCAAACATGTATCAGTTATATAGTGTATCAACATGTGTACATATTTCAATTCTCTAAACTCTATGAAATGATACACATAATCCGTTGTGTGTCATTGTTTTAAGTTAGCATAATAAGGAAAACTTGGAATTTTAGCTCAATATATTGTATCTCTATGGGCTACCATTTGATTTTCTCAAGCTCCTGTGCAACCTTTCTGTCTAGAACTACATTTGCTAATGTTATTGTAAGTTTCACACTGGATCACTCTGAGGGTTTTCTATTTTGATTTAAAGATTCTTTCAGATTCTTTCAACATCTGTTTTATGGTATCTAATCTAGCATCTAATTTTTCAGTCTCTTCTTTCTCCAAGTTTGTCTTATTCTGATCTCTCCCAAAGAGGACGTACAAAATTGTAGTCATTGAAAAACAGCCATTTGTATGTAAAACAAAGCATGATGGATCGTGTGAAATCTAAATGCAGGTGCCCCTGTGCTTCCTTCCATCCCAGAGTAAACATTTTTCCATTTTAATTTCAAAACTTCTCCCTAAGGACTTTACTTTCTTATATTTAAATAAAATATTTCTCTCTATTATTTTTTTTTTATACTTACTTTCCCTTCTCTTTTATTTGAATACCATATCCCGCTAGACTCTTGGGACTTTTTAGTTTTTACCTTGTACTGTGTTAGCCCCACCCCAGCTTTGCCTTTTGCTATCCCTGGCCAGAGTTCCCTGACCTGGCATGTTCCTTTGTGTTTTCAGACCTTCATCCACTATTAGTCTCTGGCTCTGTCACGCTTGATTGGGCTAGTGCCTCTCAACAGACAAAGAACAGAGGATTCAGTAGGCTCAGATTTGGCTTCTGTTTTTTTTTTTCCTCATGGGACTCAGAATTATATGTGATTTCTGCCAAGCAGAGTGCTGGCTTTCCAGAGCAGCATGTAGCTCTTGGGAGAACTACAGCCTGTGCCCCTGTCAGCAGCCACAGAAGTACAAAGCCTTCCTGGGAGCTGAAGTCCAGCTGGTCTGAAGCAACCTTCGCTTCAAAGCACTGCCCTAATCCCTCCTAGCAGCAGTGCTTTCAGGAGTGTTGTGTCTTTACCTGTATACCTGTAATCTAAACTTCGGTTCTAAGTAAGTCTTTGTCCAACATGTAGTACAATCAAATAGTTTAATAATACTTAAGATTCAGACTATGGTTATTTTATTGGCTTTGTCAAATACTTGGGGAGGGAGTATTAATTCTTAATCTACTTTTCTAACTTCTGGCTTGGCTACCTCCCCAGCAGTGTACCCCAAGTAGTTGCTGTTTCTCCTGACCAAGGGCTCATGGAACATCTCCTCTCATGGTGCCTTTTCCTCTTTCCTCATGTTTTCTCCCCTCTTTCTCTTGCTTTTCTACTGCCAACCAGATAACTCAAAACCCACCAACCCTAATCTCTCCAGTAATTGGCTATAGCAAATTTTATTTAACCAATAGTTTTAAATTAAGGAATAAGTTTTGCACAACAAAAGCTTATAAACATGATAATTCACCCATAGGCTTTTGAGCACAGAATTTAGCATTATACTACAAACAGCAGACCCATCGTCAACAGTGTTTGAGTTTAGAAGCCCTCCTGTGAGTATTTGTCTGTAGGTCTGTCTGTCTGTCTTCTTCAATGCTGTAGGATGATCTGTGTATGTGTTTATGTCAGCTTATGTTGTCTGTATGTGCTAGAGTTCGTCTCTGTGCTTGCAGAGTTGGCAGACGCTTGCCCAGTGACCTTTACTCAGAATAAATAACCTATGCTTAGTTATACAATTTTCAAGGTCTGACTATTTGTTACTCTGAAAGACTTTGGACTCAAAAGTAAAAGCTCTTACTGAATCATCCTATGCCTCTTGGCAATCTACTCTTGGCATTTTTCTTTGGCTTCCCTCATTCTCTTGGCCAAAAAGCTAGCACAATTATAGCCTCTTCCTTGTTTTTCTAAGCACATTGTTTCTTCAGAGCAATATGATGGTATTTATGCTACAGTACTCCAAGATACACTATTAACTGTAAGCCCGGGAATATCCGTAAGGGAGAAGCTATCCCACCCCCAATTGGTGCAGCACACACACAAATACAAAGTTTTCAGCACAAAAGAGATGTATCACCCTGAAGGGCAAGGGGAGGAGAGCACCTGCCTCTGGAACAGGCAGGTGGTAAAAGGCAGGTAAAAGGCAGGTAAAAGGCAGGCCATTAACTAGCAGCAACAGCACCAAATGCAAAGGGACAAGAGAAGCAGCAAACAGGCATTTGGTTTGGTTTTGGTTTTGTTTGTTTTGGTTTGTCAGTACTAGGCTTTTAAACGAGAAAATGTGTGAGTCTGTGCTAGGATAAACTTGTAAATCCTGATTGGACATGTTAGACGAGTAATGTGTTTTGATTGTTGGACCTCAGTGTTTTGCTCGGGAATGAGTCAATAGCCAAATAAGTGAAAAGGCCTTTGGGGGGCTAGCTATAAAAATGTCATACAAGGGTTTTTAGCAAATGAGAGGAAAAGGGAGTGAAAGGCAAAATCTGTTGACACCATGCTTGCTGTGCTCAGTCTGTTAGAGAGCCCTTTCCTTCCCACCTTTTCATTTTATTATTGGCTCTCTGGGTGTGTGGGTAAGTGGGCATCATTCCCACTGGCTACTCCATGCTGACATCAGGGCAATTTTTTTTAAGGACCCAAAGGAAGCTGAAATGTTGGTCAAAAATATGAAGAGTTGGCTGTTTTGTTTGATGTTCATGCTCTGTGGGACATTTGTGCCTATGGAAATGCACATAGCATTGGCGGGAAGTGCAGGGAGTGTAGGAGCAATTTGTAAGGCTGGATGGACCATTGTGGCTTAGTTACTTTGGGGCTGTCTAGGATGCAGATTCTGAGGGACTATCCGGGGCTGATGAGTTGCTGGAGCAATTTGTACTCAATTTGAAATTTGTTGGGACTACGGTAAGAAGGTAAAATTAAGAAGCTAAGGGGGGAAAAAAAAAACAAACCTTGGGTATACATTTGAAACTTCTCATGGTCCTGGTATTTGGAAGAGGAGAGTCCCAAGACCAGAAAAAGGAAGACAGATCCCAGGAAAAGTGGGGGGAGATTCCACTCTCAGGAATAGACAGGTGGGGAAATTTAGGCTCTTGGTTGGCAGGAGTATTTATTTGGAGATCATTTGACCTGTGACAGGTAAACTCAAGTTGAATTTTCTAAGGTTATAAGAATTTTTTAGGGCACTCCTAGGCCATCCAGGCTTGGTATGTGTGGTGTCGTGGCGTGTACCTTCCACGGTGTGCCTGGACGCCGATGCCCAGACTGCACGACCACGTTGGGAGCTACCCAAGCGCGGGTGCTGCGAGGCCATACAGCCTCCTGCGAGGCATGATTGCGGCGGCCCTTTGTCCACAGGGCTCCCCGGAGTCCCCGAACCCGAGCCCCGGGGCCAGCGAGTGGAAACCACAGGATGCAGCTTGTGGCTGGGCAGCTGGCACCATGACTTGGTGCAATGGAGCCTAGTGCTCTTCTCATTTGGCGTGGTCCTGGCCCTGGTGCTCAACCTACTGCAGATCCAGAGGAATGTTACGCTCTTCCCCAATGAGGTGATTGCCACCATCTTCTCCTCCACCTGGTGGCTGCCCCATGCTGTGGCACGGGCAGCCGCTGTTGTTGGTTTACTGTATCCCTGTACTGACAGTCACCTGGGAGAACTACACAAGTTCAAGAGAGAGTGGGCCAGCGTCATGCATTGTATTGCTCTGTTCTTTGGCACCAACCACGACAGTGCCAAATTAGATTTTGCCAATAATGTCCAGCTGTCCTTGACTTTAGCAGCCTTCTCTTTGGGTTTGTGGTAGACATTTGATCGTTCCTGAAGCGGCCTTGGGCTTGGGATTACCATCTCCTTCCTAGCTACGCTGATCACTCAATTTCTTGTGTATAATGGTGTCTACCAGTCCACGTCCCCCGATTCTTGGCTCCCCTGTATATTTTTCTCAGGAGGTGTCACAGTGAGAAACATAGGATGACAGTTATGGGTGCTCTGGAAAAGCCTCACAGTAACTGAGCTTCAGCACATGGTTCAGAGTGGAAGCAGGATGCGGAGACACTGGTCCTGGGTGTGATGAAGATGATCTTTTTCTCAATGTTCCATTTAGACTGGGCTGACGATAAATGACTCCTAAAGACGTGTTCACTTAGTCTAGACTAGCAAATGGAGGCAAGGACTAGTTACTTAAAAGTCTTACCTTGCTCCCCCACCCTCACACCTGTCTTCATTGGAACATTCCATCCCAGGATGTATGTGAGAGTCGGGTAAGGGGGGGGGGCAGTTTCCCGAGTATTAGAATTCACTCATCATTCAAAGCAAATGCCAGATTTCAAAGCCTTGAATCAAAACGAATTACCAACTAGCGGTTTTGCGTCAGTGCCCAAAGGAGGGAGGTTGATGGTGCTTAACAGAGATGACGTGTGTGTAGTAAGAATATTTATCCAGAATTAAAATATAGGGCTCTGTAAAGAGGCGTTAAGGGCGGCAGTGAGCTGGAGGAAGATCATCTATCTCCCAGTAGGACCTAGTGCAGCCATCTCTCCAGGTCACGCTCAGGCTGCCCTGGAGGAAGATCATCTCTCCCCCAGTGGGACCTAGTACAGCCATCTCTCCAGGTCACACTCAGGCTGCTGCTCACATGTGGCTTTCATCAGTGTAAGAACGCTGCTTTTGAGTGCCAGGAGGTTTGCAGACAATCTTACCCAAAGGCAAGGGCAGCAGGATTCTGCACTGTGATGCTGGCCTTCTCACCTCAATTTAAGTGAGGTTTTATCCAAGATCTGGACTATCTAAGAGTGAGGAGCTGTCTGCTGTTTCAGTCATAATAAGCCGAAATTGTGTCTCTGTCACTCCAGGGTGGAGAGGACTTTTCTACAGCCCTGTGGAGCTTGCAATCTGTGATTGCCTTGTAACAGGTTGAATGAGCACGTCACTGCATTAATTATGCAGTGTCCTATGTGCGTTGGACAGCATAGAACACAACACTGTGTTCTAGTGGTAAGGATCGGGTCTTCAACTTCAAGTGCAGTGTGTATGAAAACCATTCTGAGCCTGTATTCTCGTAAATATTTATTTTGTAATTTTTGTTACTGTGTGAGCTGTTCCGGAGAAGGGTTCTCGGGTCATTTCAGAGGTGCGTGGAGGCACAATCAGCAATACAGTGTCAGCCTCGACGTCCCTCAGTCACACCCTCCGCTGAGCACTAGTCCTCTGACATACTCCAGCTGTGTGAGTTCATTGATTTTTTTACTTACAAATTTACCATTTTTGTATTCCAAAATGTGTTTGTTTTAAATTATATGAAACTGACTTGCTGACACAGTCGTTCGTCCCCGGGCGGGGCAGAAGCTCTGTACCCGTGGACACCTGGGTTTGGGTTAACCCTCGCAGGGCTCCTCATAGGGGGTTGCTTATTTTGTTTTTAGGGAAATGTCTGGAGTAAACCTTTGTTTTCTGAAACAACTTTGGCTAAAAGAAAATGGGTTGTGCTAGACTTTGGGATGGTCCTTAAAGTTTCCTGGAAATAAAAACAAATGATTGGTACTTTGAAGACATTCTTCAGCTAAGACTTGAGTGTCTTGCACAAGTCACAGTGACTAGAAGAAAAATAAGTTATCTTGGTGATGTACCTGATTGTATACAATGAGTATTTTTTTTCTCTTAAACTGGAAATAAATGTTAGAAATAATGTAGGCCAAAAAAGGGGAATCTGAAGGATGCTTTTGCCAATAGTTATAGCAGTTACACCAAACCAAAGTGACTGAGTTTGTACAAATGGTAATTAGTACCAAGCACACTTCCCTCGTCTGAACACCCAGCAAGGTTCATGTCTATGCCAAGTTTGCAGCATTGTGTTTTGTATTTTTTCCTTTTATTAAAGGTTCAAAACTTTAAAAACATTTTTTTTTAAAAGATTTATTTATTTATTATATGTAAGTACACTGTAGTTGTCTTCAGACACTCCAGAAGAGGGCGTCAGATCTTGTTACAGATGGTTGTGAGCCACCATGTGGTTGCTGGGATTTGAACTCCAGACCTTCAGAAGAGCTGTCGGGTGCTCTTACCCACGGAGCCATCTCACCAGCCCAAGATTTTTTTTAAGTTAATAAAAAGAGATAAAAGTTTTAGATATGTTGGCATTACCACTGTTTTATGTACTGAAATTCACACTACACAAAAGGCAGCAAACTCCTATCTCTGAGCCAGAGTAAACATTTGGGGACCCAAAAAATGAGTCTAGATTAAAAGCTTTAACATTTTTAAAACATGGCTGGATATATAGTTTGGATGGAGATGTTTGTATTATGGTAAGTATTTTTAAGCCCATTTTAGAAGATGACCAAGGGAAATTTAAAATCTCAAGTTTGAGATAATAGCAGCAATGTTTTATTAGGGTTAGATTAATAGCTTATTAAATTTTAAAATTATGAACTTTTGAAGTTTTAGTATAATAGCATAGAGAGGATGAAATCTGAAATAATTGTTATACACCTTTAATTACTTTCTCAAGCCCTCACAACTCATTTAGGCTTTTATATCTTTAGACCTTAAAATTTTTTTCTTAGGGCTTGTATTTACATACTTTTCCAGTTAAGTTTCTCCATCCTCAGACGTTTTCATCTTGTATTCACATACCTTCATATATTTTCTTAGATCGTCATAACTTCAGACTTACATAACTTCATCAGTGTTAAAAGTAGGGGTTGTATAGTGTAGTAGAGCACTGAGAAACATTGTAGTTTGGGTTCATTTCTTATGAAAGAGTTTTACCTGCTGGAGTGTGAGTCAGGTGAGTTTGAATAAAGGATATAAAGGAGAAGTGCTCCCCCTTGCCCTTCTCTCAATTTCTAACTTAACAGAGAACTCCAATCTCTTCTATGATCTTGGATTCTATCCCACAAACTTCTCTTATCAACAATTTATCACTGACATTTCTTACCTGTAAAGACAGTAATGACAGTGACATGACAGCCCTTCAAGCTGCCCTTTCATACCTTATGACCTATCTCACTTCCAGGCTAGCCTTCTACATAACTCAGATAACAGCATACCTGGCACAGCCATACCCATTGGAAGTGGTGAAAGTCATGAATCCAGCACAGCTCTTTGACCTAGTTCTAACAAAGTTGAGCTGGATGCTATGACCACTGTCATTCTATGGCTCACTTGTAGGTTTTGGTCTCTGAATGTTACATCGTGGGGGACTTTTGTACTATGATACATTTTATATCTTTTCCTGAGAAAACTATGTCTGATTCTTTTAGGAAAAGTCTTAAACTTACTATTCCCTTCTGCTTTAGGAAACTAATTTATCTGGCAACTGTTTTGAAGTCTTTCTTATAACCTAGAGATTGTGATAAGCTCAGATAAGCAATATCTAGAAATTTCTGAATGAGGCTGTGACTGCAGGAATCTTCTTGGAGTATCCTTTCCTAAGCAGACTCAAACTGTGTATGTCTATGTGTTTGTATTGTGTTATTGCACATGTGTGTGGAGGCCAAAGATCAAATTTAGGTGTAATTCCTTAGAAGCCACACTCCTTGTTTTCTGAGCATTTGTTTTGTGGTTAGCAGTGTTAAGAATTTTTCAGAAAACCAAAGACTAGTTAAAAATTCTATTGCAGTTGTGGCATAAGTTACCAGTGAAAAGTTGCTAATTATTCAGAAAGACGTCAGGACAAAACTATTGGAAATCAGCAAGGTGATGTGTTTATAACTTTGAAATATTAGCAGGAGGGCATGTATGGTAATGCTAAATAACATCACATCGCCTCCTGAGGCTTATGGACAAATCAATGCTTTGGCTTTATAGTTGTGACATAAGTCACCAGAGCCTTGAAAAGCAAAATAGAGAACCATGGAGCAGTCTTGAGAGGCACGTGTCATAGGCTATTCAAGTTAGAGTTCATGGTTCTTGGGACACTGTGCCTTTTAGTTCCTGAGAGATTGATACTATCCCTCAAGGGCAGTGAAGCATTCACGCCACAATGTGCTTCTCAGTATGTTCCCTTGGAAGACATGGAGCATGGAAACTTTACAGGACAAGTGGTCTTAAACATCAATCTTGTGTACCCTATATAGCACTTCAATCACATGATCTAGGCCAGGGTAGTTGGGTTGGAGGAAACAGGATTAGATTATAGTCAACAAAGAATATGAGTAAAGGAGACCAAATCCAAATAATCTCTTGCCCAAAGCAGAACAAAAGATGATCGCCATTCTGTAGGCAGTGTTTTCATTTTGTTTCCTTTGCAGTTCAGAGGCTCTTTAATTTCCTATAATACATTTATCAATTCTTGAGATTATGTCTTGTAATATTGGAGTTTTTTAACAAAAAGTACTTCTCTGACAGTCTATTATCAAACTTCAAAGTCTATGATATTTCATCACTACTGATGGGCAGGTCTGAAATAAATATTGATAAAGTTTAAGGGAAGTTTTTGCAACTGTTTTGACCTGTAACTATTTACTTGATGTTGATCTTGATAGGACTTGTGCAATTGTTCTCCCTTGAACTCCACTGTTTTCTGAAATAGCAATCTGGTGACTTAAAGATGTAAGGAGAGAAGAGCAGAGGAAAATGCTCTTTTGCCTCAGAAAAGATTCTTTGATTTTTATCACAGACAACTTTCATGCTGGGTTGGAAAGATTCTTAGTATGCCTGATTTAATCTTCATTCTGTGTACCTATTTTGTACAGAGCAAGTTTGTATGCCCTGAATGAAACAGATGTTTAAGAACATCATAATGAATTCATTTAAGCTATCTTCTTATACTGAATAAAAGCATATCCCCTTTCCCTCCAAAAAATCCTACTGGAATATATAGGAGTACCTTGTGTGGGACAAATAAAGCCTGCCCTGTGTACTGTTGGATATATGTCCCCTGTGTTGGCCATTTTGAAATAAAGATCACATAGAAGTTCTGGACTCAGAGAGGAGTATTTAGAGTCAGTTTTATAGCTTTCCTAATCTCTTCATATACTTCCTAACATTTCTCCTCTACTCTTTGCTTCCTCCTATGGTTCATATGCTTTAAAAAATTAACAAGGAATACCAGCAATATGTCAAATGATTGAGAGATAAAGATTAAATATATGTTATTACAGTTTATCAAGTGTCATGAAGTAATGATCCAAGGTAACAATATGTATATGTCTATGTACACACATACACAGATACGTACACACACACACACACACACACACACACACACACAGAGAGAGAGAGAGAGAGAGAGAGAGAGAGAGAGAGAGAGAGAGAGAGAGAGCAGAGACAGAGACAAAGGGAGGCAGAGGAGAACAGGAGATCTTACTATTATCGGTGAACTTAAAACAGAAATTCAGACTTGAGTTGAGAAAGTAGAAAATGTTTATATTATGGAATTAATCAATTCATCAACTTCATTCTTACTCAAAAACAAAACAAGGCTTTACAAATAAGTGATCATGTTTTTCCTGATTCTGATGTAAGAATTTGATAGAACAAACTAATGTTGGTTCTTGTCTTCAAGAAGATGCTTGGAGTTAGAGCGAACTTTAAAATTACATATGGAAGAGAACTCTAGGAGACCAGGTTTCTAGCTTCAGACCAGAAAGCATCTTGCACAGCCAGGTCCCCAGCTAAGGGTGACCAGCAAGTCCTGTAGGAGCAGGCCTCTGGCTCTTTTAAGGCCAGAATCACTGCAAGTAACACAGCTTCTATCCCCAGTATCTGCAAAGAAAATGAGAAACCAGCATTTTAGCTCAAAGGTCTCAAAGGTCAGTGTGATATAGAGCTTTGACTTCAGTCTCAAAGGTCAGTGTGATATAGAGCTTTGACTTCCGAGGCTCCCGCAGTCATTGCAGGGGGGAGAGTCTAAACACAAGTCAATATCTTTGTCCAAGAAGTCAAAGGTTGGGCCTGTCATTCTCAACTCAGTTCTATACAATACACAGCCAGCCAGGTATTCTGGCATTTGACCCACTGCCCCAGAGGATTTACATAATCTAAGTGTTGACCAGGTCTTTTTTTTTTTTTTTTTAAATTCCATCAGGTTAATTTAGAGTTCAGTTTTTTTTTTTTTTTTTTTTTTTTTTTTTTTTTGGTTTTTTATTCTTAACCTTAGTCCTGTTGCCACATAACCAAGACTAGACCACTGCAGCATTTGATGATTAATACCAAGCTTTACTTATTCATATAGCTTAACTTCATGCCAACACTCCTCTAGGAATATTCACAGAAAAGAGAAAAACCAAGTAGAGTCATACGAAGGGCAAGTCAAACCTAAAAAAATGACCTCATTCTAGCAGATGTGCAAAATATGGTAAAACACAATGAATATAGCGTAATATAAAAAATCAACCAAGATACATACTATGGGAAGGCATAGGAAATCATAACTATTAAAACAAAAAGTACCACAGAGACCACAAATATTAACACCCAAAAGTCAAAAACATGGTGGCCATAATCAACATATACATTTTGATAATAACTTAAATAACAATGCCATCAGAGGATGGGTGAATGGACCAAAGGTTAAAACTCATATGCTGCTGTAAGAAATATAGCTGTAAGGACAGACACTACCTTAGAGTACAAGTTTGAGTAAAAGATCTCCAATTAGTTGGGGAACAGGAAGTGAGCAGGGTTCAGTAGCCTAATATCTGATAAAATAGACTACATACTAAAACGAATAAAAAGTTATAAGTAAGAACATTTTTTTCTAATCAAGGCAACAATTAATGAATAATTCATTTCTATTCTTAGCATGTATCCATCAAACTCTGTGGTGGCCAATTTCATAAAAAGGAGAAAGAAATCTACTAATTAATTTAAAGACATAGATTAACATCAGTTAATAGTATGGTTCAAAATCCCACTTTCTCCAATAGACCAGACATCTGAGTAAAAATATATAAAAAAATCAGAAATTAGTTGATACTATACATCAAATGGACTTAGTAGATATTGAGAGAATACTCCACTGAAATATCAATGAGCATACATTCTATTCAGCATCATAAGAAAAAATTAAAAATAACCCATATCCAGAGACACAAAATAAACCTTTGTACATTCAGAGATGTTGAAACAATACCCTGCATTTATTTTGGGCACAATGAAGCAAAACTTACAATTCACAGCAAACAAATCTCTAGTAAATCCACAAACTCACACTCACTGACATCACCAACATCAAAATAACAGGAAATAACAATTACTTGTCACTAATATCCATTCCCCAATAAAAAGACATGGGTCAACAGAATGGATAAGAAAACAAGATCCATCATTCTGCTGCATACAAGAAACACATCTCAGCAATTAAGATAAACATTACCTCAGAATAAAGATCTAGAAAAAAATTTCCAAGCAACTGGACCCAAGAAGCAAGCTGAACTAGCCATTCTTATATCTAATAAAATAGACTTTCAACCAAATTTAATCAAAAGACACAGAGAAGGACAGGTCATAAATCATCAAAGGAAAACTCTACCTAGATGTTATCTAAATTCTGAACATCTTTGCCCCAAACACAAGGGCACACACATTTGCAAAAGAAACATTGCTAAAGTCTAAATTGAGCATGGAATCCCATACATTAATAGTGGCAGTTTTCAACACCCTACTCTCAACAGTTGACAGGCCATCCAGACAAAAACTAAACAGAGAAATAATGAAATTAACAGACATTATGAATCAAGTGGAGCTAACAGACATCTATAGAATATTTCACACAAACACAAAAGCATATACCTTCTTCTCAGCACCTCATGATTCTTCTCCAAAACTGACCACATATTTGGTCATAAAAGAAGCCTCAAGAGATAGAAGAAAATTGAAATAACGTCATGTTTTTATCAGACCACTATGGATTAAAGCTTGACTTCAACAACAACAGAAACACCAGAAAGTCTACACACTTATGAAAACTGAACAGCTCTCTATTTAATGATCTCTGGGTGAGGGAAGAAATAAAGAAAACAAATAAAGACTTTCTAGAATTCAATGAAAATGGAGGTACAACATACCCAAATTTATGGGACACAATGAAAGCAGTGCTAAGAGGAAAATTCAAAGAGGAAAATTCAAAGCACAATACCTCCATAAAGAAATTAGAAAGTTCTCCAGCAATGGCCTGTGCTGTAAGATCAAGAACCAACAAACGGGACCTCATAAAATTGCAAAGCTTCTATAAGGCAAAA
>NW_018392483.1:9338-14098 GCF_900095145.1 Mus pahari | reverse complement strand
TGGGTGGGTAGGGGAACAGAGGTGGAGGGAGGGGTATGGGAAACTTTCGGGATAGCATTTGAAATGTAAATAAAGAAAATAATAAAAAAAAAGAATTCTAAAAAAGTGTATTTAATTTTTTTTCGAGACAAGGATTCTCTATAGCTCTGGCTGTCCTGGAACTCACTCTGTAGACCAGGCTGGCCTCGAACTCAGAAATCCACCTGCCTCTGCCTCCCGAGTGCTAGGATTAAAGACGTGTGACACCATGCCCGGCTGTCTTTAATTTTTATTTAGCAGTTAGAATAATAGTGAGAAAATTAAAATAAACATGGTCAGTAGTGTGTACTTCATTAAGTCTAAAATTATCATATTCAAACTTTAGATTAACAGTGCAATATGCATTAAAGAAGTAGGAATATAAAAGTAGACAACTTTGACCTGTGAAGCTTTAATGTAACAAGTTTAAAGTATTCAGACTCACCACGCCAAATTTATTCCTGAGTGTTAAGGAAGGATGACTCTCTAAAGAAGAAGAAGAAGAAAAAGTTAGTTTTGTAGCATAGCCCACTCTGAAAGCATTAGGAGAAAGATTTTTGTGACCATGTTCTATAACTTCATCCCAGTCTTCTCATTCATTTGTAGCAGAAAGAAAGGGTAAGCACAGAAAATAGTTCTTCAAAGTTTTTTGTTAAGGGATCTTCTCTGACATTGTAAAATCAAATGCAATTTTTATGTTTATAAGTTGTTATGTTGAAGAAAAATTATTTTTGCTGTTTACTGGTTTAGAATGATAGATTTGAAAAATGTGAACTGGAATACATGTTTCTGTCCTTAGGCTGATTTATCCCAGCCCCATGAGCAAAAGTTTAGTGAAAATGTCTCTTGAGGATATTATGTAGGAAATTAAAATTATAGTTACTTTCAAAGATTATCCTTAAGGAAGATTATTATGTGGGTTGATAATAAATCATTTCACAGTTTAGTTTTACTCTGAGGAGACTGAACTTCATGGAGTCTCCTCAGTGTTATTGGTGGGCCTACCAATAATAAATGTGTTTTGAAGGGACATTTAAAGTTGGCACTCAAAAACACAACTTACATCGACTTCTACTCTTCAGTTAATTATCTGCTACAGTTTCTTAAAATTTCATATTAATGCTTCTTAAAATTTCACACAACTTTTCAGAAGAAAATCATGTGTTAGTGCCATATTAACTGTTTTCACACAAATGGGTATCTGACCAATCTTGAGATCCAGGTAATATTTTAAGGCTGGACATACATACTTTATATTTGTGCTCCTACAAGTCTTCCAGTGCCTAACTATCTAAAAATTTGCTAGTCATGATTTAACTTTGGTGACTATTGTTATCTTTCAAGATCTAATTCATTATCCAAGGAATTGTATACAATTTTGGGGGGAACTGTTTACCTTCTGAGTTTCTCCTCTTCCTGGATTTCAAGACAATTTGAGATAATGAGTATTTAGGGCCATGGCTTTCTCCAAAGAAGTAAATAAAATCACGTCTGCAATCTTATAAAAACCTTTCATTTACAAAGCAGTTCTTTCTATATTGACTAAATCATTCCTTCTCCTCCATTTATGATGTGAATTTCTCAGCAGTAAAAATGTTGGGTTTGTGGAATTGATATTATTTATACAGGGATTAAGAAACATTTCTTAGTTTTGCCTTGTGGTAGATAGAGTAATGGTAAAGGCTAGTCTTCATCATTAATCTTTCACAATACACCTAATATAGTTGATTTTAATGTGAAAGATTTTATTTTTATAGGAAAATAATAGAACATTCTGAAACCAATAGTACAAATAATTGTTATACTGTTATACATTCATGTGAGTCTTGATATAATCAATGCTCCACTCCAAGATGAGGAATATTCAGAGATATACCATCAGTACTTTTTTAAACTGTTAGGTGAAAATTACCAGTCAATTACATATCAATAAAGAAGCAATAAAATATTTTGATAGTGCCTATTTTATATTTTCAAGTTGTGGTTTATAAAACACAACCATCTCAATGTTCTCTTTTCCTTTCCTCTGCTATTGTCATATATTATGAAGGAATATACAAACATACTCGAGAGGAAATGGTAGGTAGATTACAGATGCTAGATAGGTATTCAGGTAGATAGATAATAGATAGATAGATAGATAGATAGATAGATAGATAGATAGATAGAAAGAAAGAAAGATAGATAGGTAGATACAGAGGATAGAGACAGTAGATTAGATAATAGACCGAGCCTTTGAAAATTCTAAACAGAGGAAAGAGACATTTTTGGTATTTTGAATGTTAAATCTTGCAAATTTTTTGTAAATTTCTTTTTATTTTTCTAGTTTTGTTTTGTGTTATGCCTTGTAAAGGCAGCTTAGGCTGCCCAAGAACTTGGTATATATCCTATGTTACCCTCAAATTTTTTCTTGACTTTATATCATAGTATTAGCTATACAAGTAAATACCACTGCACTTGATTTGGTCAGAGATTTCTCATCTAAAACTTTATTTTATATAATATGAAAAATTTGGTCTACATGAGCAAACATATTCTGAATTGAGCAATTTGAATTTCTTGGAGATCCATTCTCTGACATCTCTACCAAAGTATTGTTGGGTACCAAGACGGGTTAATGTCAGGAACCATCTAGCAAAGGATGGTTTCTGGGATGGGTTCTCCATGGACTGTTTACTGAGACAAAGAGCCCCAAAGACCCAAAGGACAACATTTACAGGACTGATTCCCGTTATTGATATGCCTTTCCTGTCCTTATAAAAATAATATTATAATCTCTGAGCACTAACCCACCCTATTGGGCAGATTTTCTGAAGATCAGTGAAGATCTGTTGTCTTATAGTGATACTATACAAAGAAATAGATGACTTTTTAATTCCTAATGATGATTCTATAGGAATTACTAAAATTTACTAATAATTGTTAAGTTCCTTATAGTAGGACTGCAATTAAGGCCCTCTGTGATATGAATACTATAATTAAAACACCGCTAGTCTTCATGCATCATGAATTAATTGCTTCTGAGATAGAAGCAGGAATTTACTACTTAGAATATATTCCTTAGACCTGTAATACAACTAACCAAAGGTCATAAGAGGGAACTGAATCACTTATTGTAGGTGCAAGGAGAGAATATAAGCTATTGACTGAGCTTATCTATATAATACTTCAATGGTAATTTAGACCCCAAAATTATAGTTTTAGATTCTCAAAACTCTGGAGCTAGTGACAGATAATGAATGTCTGGCTAGATAATTGTCTTAACAGAAACACATTCAAAAAGTTCTATTGTAAGCCTCTTATTCAATTCATTGTTTGAATTTACATTTGAAATTTTAATAAGCATTTGTTAATAAAAAAAGAAAGCTTAGAAAACCTCCTAGTACAAAAACTAGGAAAGATACCACTAGGTAATCGAAGGAGAGTGTAAAATTAGGAGGATGAAGAAGAGCAGCAGAGTGGTATATTTAGAAACTGAGAGAGTAGAGTAACAGAAATTAAAAGAGCACGCATCAGAGCATATAGTCTGATAGGTTTCCCCTCTTTTAATTTATTCTTATAAACAAAGATTAGAATCTTTTTTTAAAAAATGCATGTTTGATTCCTGAGGGCTACTTTTTCTCTGACAAGGAATTAAAGGAGATCTAAGCCTTAGTGTCTGGAATGGAGGACCTGTGGAGAAAAACACAAAGTACCTCTTTACTTAATCCACCCTGCCCCACATACTTCCACTCCCACTGTTAAGCAGCAGGTATCAATTTGCCCAGAGGCCTATAGCTTTTGGCTTTAGAGTAACTGAAACTAACATGGGGAAAGCAAGCAGCCTCTGGTCTCAGAGTCTAAGAATCAAGATAAGTACAGAGCTATTCTAGAAAGCAACCTGAGTCTCTCAGAAGACCAAGTCTTATCCCCTCAGCTACCTTCAAAGGAGAACCAGAGCCCCAGAGCTGGAGAGATGGCTCAGTGGTTAAAAGCACTGACTTTTCTTCCAGAAGTCCTGAGTTCAATTCCCAGCATCCACATGGTGGCTCACAATCATCTGTAATGGGATCTGATGCCCTGTTTTGGTGTGTCTGAAGAGAGTGACAGTGCACTCACACACATTGAATAAATGAATAAATAAACAAGCAAATAAACAAGCAAATCAATCAATCAATCAATCAATCAATCAATCAATAGAAACAGAGATCCTGAGCTTGTCTGTGGAAGGTTAATATATGTGTTTGCCTCTAATCAAATAAATTATTAAAAAACCCAGTAGTAGGGTCACCTAGGGCATTGAGTTGACAGACACCCTCACAGTCCCTAGAGGACAGCCCATGCCATCATAGGATCACTGGTGTGTGGAACACAACATCTGATCCAATCCAATCACTCCCAGGACCTGAGACAGCACAAGGGAAGGGGAGAACTGGCCGGACCAGGGGCACAAGCCCCTTCCAGTCTGCACCAGCACCGGGTCACCTAGAGCACGGAATCAGCGAACACCCCCACAGTCCTTAGAGGACTGCCCACACGATCTTAGGACCATTGACCAGAGAGCTCCAAGGTCCTCAAAGGAGACACTAGTTCCAAGCACTGTAACACACCCTGGATCTCAGGACAACAGAATCCCAGGATAACAGGAGCTGGGTCACACTAGTATTTAAGTGTCTCAGAGGAGCTTGACTGCCAAGAACTCAGACACACCCAGAATCTCAGGTTCACAGGAGCCCACAATCAAAGAATCACAGAGAAATCTG
>NW_018392483.1:7907-9268 GCF_900095145.1 Mus pahari | reverse complement strand
GCCCACAATCAAAGAATCACAGAGAAATCTGGACTCTGAGAAGTCCTGAATCAACTGGGAATATAGGAAGGACAGGATCCAATCAGATATATTGAGGGCAGCAAGCACTAGAGATAATCAGATGGCAGGAGGCAAGTGTAAGAACAGAAGCAACAGAAACCAAGGTTACTTGGCATCATCAGAACGAAAATCTCCCACCATGGCAAGTCTTGGATACGCCATCACACCAGAAAAGCAAGACATGGATCTAAAGTCACTTCTCATGATGATGGAGGACTTTAAGAAGGAAATACTGGAAATCACAGGTAAACAGCTAGAAGCCTTTAAAGTGAAAACACAAAAATCCCTTAGAGAGTTACAGGAAAACATTATCAAACAGGTGATGGAATTGAACAAAAGCATCCAGGATCTAAAAATGGAAGTAGAAACAATAAATGTCAAGGAACATATAAAGGCAGTCCTATTAGAATTACTCCAGACTTCTCACCAGAGACTATGAAAGCCAGAAGATCCTGGAGAGATGTGATACAGACCCTAAGAGAACACAAATGCCAGCCCAGGCTACTATACCCAGCTAAATTCTCAATTACCATAGNTGGAGAAATCAAAGTATTCCATGACAAAACCAAATTCATGCAATATCTTTCAGTGAATCCAGTCCTTCAAAGATAATGGGAAAACACCAATACAAGGATAGAAACTACGCCCTAGTAAAAGCAAGAAAGTAATCCTTCAACAAACCTCAAAGAAGACAGCCATAAGAAGAGGATTCCAACTCTAACACCAAAATAACAGGAAGCAACAATTACTTTTCCTTAATATATCTTAATATCAATGGACTCAATTCCCCAATAAAAAGACATAGACTAACAGATTGGCTACACAAACAGAACACAACATTTTGCTGCTTACAGGATACTCATCTCAGGGGAAAAGACAGACACTACTTCAGAGTAAAAGGCTGGAAAACAATTTTCCAAGCAAATGGTCCAAAGAAACAAGCTGGAGTAGCCATTCTAATATCGAATAAACTTGACTTCCAATTCAAAGTTATCAAGAAAGACAAGGAGGGACATTTAATACTCAACAAAGGTAAAAAATACAAGACGAACTCTCAATTCTAAATATCTATGCTCCAAATGCAAGGGCAGCCACATTCATTAAAGAAAATTTAGTAAAGTTCAAAAGCACGCATTGCTCCTCACACAATAATAGTAGGAGACTTCAACACCCCACTCTCATCAATGGACAGATCCTGGAAACAAAAACTAAACAGAGAAACAGTGAAACTAACAGAATTTATGAAACAAATGGATTTAACAGATATCTACAGAACATTTTATCCTGAAACAAAAGGATAT